>NC_141136.1:6006000-6308000 GCF_053477565.2 Lygodium microphyllum
AAAGCATGTAATTAACAACCAAATGTAATGCCCTATGGGTCCAAAATGCTCAAATACATCCAAAGTCCAAGCTCCAAGGGGCTATCATGCATGGGCAAACCAAGTGACATCCATATCTAACCAAAGCATAAATGCAAGAAGCCTAAATGTCAAGTAGTGACAATAGGCATAAACCGGTCCAAAATGCCAACTCAATCCCAATGCTAATGAATGATGACCAATATGGAGCCTAATCCAAGCTCAAAGGCATTTCGGAACCAAAAAGAAACATTTGACAATCTCCAAATATATTGGTATGATCATTCAAATCGCCAGTAAGCACCCTGTATCCAAGAACCAATGCATACACCAAGTTAATGAGCTTCAGCCCTCTATATTACAGTAGCATATTCACTGTCAAATGAAGCTCAATCAGTGCCCAAATCTACTCCAAATCAGTCCCAAAGCATAGACATAGCATCCCATAACATTTGGGCATCAATAGGCATCAAACGGGCAATGGCAAGAAGCATCAAACATTAAATGTCAAGTGCTGCCCTATTTTTGACAGTCTTGGGACTGTGTATATAGCAATGGTTGAAGGTGAAAGCACTTGTATCAATCATTGGGAGCCAAGAACCAATGCCAGGGAATCCGAAGATGATCGAGAAGGTTGCAAACAATGCTGGGAAGCCAAGGGAGGAGCTGGAAATGCCAGGAGTGGATCAACCCAGCCCCCTAAAAATGCACCGCATTTTGCACTGGCTTCTCCTAGGGGCTCAACAGTGCTACTAATCACTTGGAAATGATAAGGGGACTCCAATGTAGCCCTGCAAGGTGCCGAATGAAGGCCGAAAGATCAGGGAGGAGGCAAGAGATCAAAACATACCTGCAAATGAAGGTGCCATGGCTGCCATTGAAGCTTGAGTTGAAGCTCTTCAAATCTTAGCTGAAGATAATGCTGAGCAAGATCCAATGCCTTTGCTCTGATACCAATTGAAAGGGAAGTAGAGCCCAGGAGGAAGAAGCTTGGCAGTGAGAGCTATGGCGGATGGAGAGTAAAAGCAAGAGAGAGAGAGAGAGAGAGAGAGAGAGAGAGAGAGAGAGAGAGAGAGAGAGAGAGAGAGAGAGAGAGAGAGAGAGAGAGAGAGTCAAAAGTGGGAACTCCAACAACCACAATGTGTGGCCGGGCCTTCCTTTATTCAAACTATCACTAAAATAATAAACAATGACTATGACAAACACCCGCCACCTATAGTGTGCAGTGGCGGGTACTGTTAGTGTAGGAAAGTGTAGTAATACATGGGCGGCTAGGCAGAGGTGCCTTTACTCCCAACACTATTGACTTTTAGGATGTACTAAGCCTTGTAAATCTTCTCTATTAAATACACCTTGAATTATGCTTTCTCAAGCTTCTTCTTGTCCAAGTTGTGTACATGCATTTTTGTAACCCTAAATTCAACAATTGATATTAGAGCAGGCTTCAAAATCTTGGGTAGAGTCATCAACACCCTCTACTTGTTTTCTCAAATTAGGATGATATTATACTATAGGTGGTGACTAGGCATCATTCTCATCTTTATTTTTTATTCTTTACTATGACAATACAATAATAGGTAAGGCAAGTCACACATTGTGACTATTCAAATTTCCCACACATACATTAGTCTTGCTCTCCTTTATTCAAACCTCCATAACTCTTATTCTTGCTTCCACTTGTGTTCTGTCGGGATGGCAAGCTCAATACATGGGGACATTGATGATGGACCGCCTGGCTAGATGGGTCTGCGCATCTACACTTAGCAAGTCGGTGGTTATTATGATCCTCACATGGCCATTGACTTATCACTTATTCCTGCCTACAACTGGCATGGATAGAGTGCTAGTCGATTAGTATAGTCAGTTATGCACTGTTTGACTTAATAGGCTACTTTCCTTTATGTTGTATCTTATCTATACTTTGTGCATATTATATTGTGAGTGGAAGAAGAAAAAACCAGCAAGAAAATGTTTTGGCCTCCATCTCTCTTGTGTTCTTAAGTGAGCTTCCTCTTATGTGTACGGTGTGTATTTGGTGTAACAACTTAAGCAAGTCCCCCCACCACATGATTCTTGACATGATATCAAAGTGGTGCCACTGAAAGAAGCTGGTTTTGAAGGCTTTGAAGGAGAAGAAGTGAGGATTCGAGCAAGCAAGCAATCGGTAAGATCTCCCATTCTTCCACTCTTTCTCTTGGATATAAGGTGTAGTACTGAGAGAGAGAGAGAGAGAGAAAGAGAGAAAGAGAGAGATGTATTAACATCTTCAAAAGGCCAAATCGACCTATGAGACAAAAGCAGATGCATCTAAAGTTCAAGAAACTGTCATGTTTCCCAAGTAGAATAATGAAACCATCATTTGAAAACATCTAGCTAGAAAATAATAAATAAATAAAAATACTAAAAAGCATTAGGGATCGAATATAGTGTGGAAAATCAAGATAAGTATAATCTCAAAAAATCCCTCATGGTCCTATCCAAAATGGATATGTTGAACTGTGAGGGTAGAGTTGCTTAGTGATGTGCTAGTATCATTTGTACTCTCTAGTGGTGTCTCTAGTGAGGATATGGGTAGTCAAGTAGTGGGGCCATGATTTTCATCCCTTGATGGCCCTGTCTAAGGTGACTCCATGTGGTGGAACCTCCACTTGGTCTAGGGTACGCTCTAAGGTATCAAGTGTAGCTATAATTCTCAAAGGTTTGGTCAAGATGTGTTGATGTGGCCCCCCCAGAAAGCTCCCTCAGGACTATAAGCAGTGATCTCTATTCCAATGTAGCTCCAAAAGAAAGAGTCCAAGGCAATGATCTAGGATAGTGGTTTGAATTTGTCTCAAAACAAACATTGGAAGTGCCCTCTGATCTCATAGTACTTCTTTATCTCTAGCTCAAGCTAGCAAAGTTGGAATATCTAGTCCTTTGGGGGAAGGGAATCTACTCCATAGTAACCAATCTGTATCCATAATTGATGTGAGGATGTGCAAAGCTAATGAATGGTACACTTAACTTCATGGGATAGGATGTGCAAAGCTAACTAATATTGGGAAGGTTCCAACCATGTCTTGGTTGTATGTAGCTAAATAAAGTCCATTTGCATGATCTTGTCGAGCTCCTCTTTGTTGAGCTCTAAGAAGGGGCTGATCCATATGTAGCATGTGTAGCTACATCAATATGTTTGCTTAAGTATACCAGCACTCAATGTCACTCTATAGTGCTAGGTGCCTAGATGACTCTGGAGCAAGTCTAGAACATCTATGTTTCTTAAGAGGCTCCAAAGCCTATGCATAAAAATCGCCATTTGGAAAAGGGCCTCAGTCACAATAGGAGATGCTCCCATCTTTGCTCTAAAAATCTCATGTGGCATTGAGAGAGAGACAGATAGAGAGACAGAGAGAGAGATAGAGAGAGAGAGGGAGAGAGAGATGAAATGAAATGAAATATTGACATTTGCAAGGCCAAAATGACCTATGACACCATAACTTGCAACCATCTATATCATGATACAAGTGTTTGGGAAACAAACATTACAACTATAAAGATATCTAGACCTAAATGCCAATAACAAAACAAAACTAGGTAACAAAGTGAGGGGGTACACATCATCTCAAGAAATCCCACATTGATCATCAGAGCATAGTCTCAATCTCCTCCCATGAAGAGAAGGCCTTGTTGCAAGGGAAGGGGGGGGGGGGGGGGGGGGGGGGGGGGGGGCGGACACACACACAGAGCATTAGATAATCAATTATTGTATTTCTCCATGCACAAATGTACAATATGTGCTCCTCATAGGTCCATGATATGTCTCCCACATTGTGTGTGTCAAGTATATTCTGTGAGGTTTTGGTGAAACTTGGCACATCTATGTCCATCCATGTCAAACAAAGGGGATTTTTGGCTAGTAGTGCAAGCATTGAACCGATTGGCAATTAGTATGTTTTATAAAGTGGAAGGTGTGGTGACTATCTCTTCTAATAGCATGTGTAGAGGTGATTGGAGCAAAGTAGCACACTACAATGAATGTCCCTAGGTGTTCAAGTCCTAACCATGATCCCATCTCATCTAAGAATCTATATCATCCCTTGCACCTCCTCCTTGTAATATAACTACTCTAGGCCACAACTCTCCTTGATTATTTCTGTACATGGTTGAGGGATCTAGATATAGTTGGAAGGTCATTCTCTTGGCTTTGATGGATCTTTGTGTATAACACATGATCACGATCAATGAATGTCTTTGTAAATAAATCTTCATACATACTAATAGAGCTTAAAATTTCAAATGTTGATCTGTAGAGTGGTCTCATAAGCTACTTACCCTACTTGAGGTGAGGTGGGGCGTCTCAATGAGGTGTACGACCTATCCTTGTATGTTTCCACTTTCCTATCACTTGATCCTATTGAATCTACTTAGTACATCACTTTTTGTGCCACAGTTATTGTCATGATAAGATTATCCCCAAGATATACTTTTTTAAACTTTTAAGTTCCTATATTACTTCAAAAAGCTTATTGACTACTTCAAGTAGAAAACTTTATAGTCAATTGTCTCCCTCTATTTTGAGCTTTACATGTGTGCCAATTGTCCATGAAGGATTTGTTCGTCGCTTCAAGCATGGATGACATGGATGTAATATCAAGAAGCAATTAATCTCCTCTAAACTTGTCACTCAAATGAGTGTAGTAGGCTAACTTTCCTCTTATCCATTACCTCACATACAATGTGCACTCTAGGTTCATGTGCATTGCCTTTCTTGCCTCTTGATCTTCATGATTTCTATTTCTTATACACTTTAGATTATTTTAATTGAACTCTTGTGTGGCCATGGTGAATCTTGCATTAGCATGCTTTTTTACTCTAACATTAGTATTTTCTTGCTCAACTCCATACATAGGGCATCTAGTAGTTCAACTATACTCTTATTTCTTAGCAATATTTTTTATCAATTTCTAATTTTATTGGTCTAAAGCTTCTAATTTCAAACAACTTGTTTCAAAAATTTTATTAGAAACTTTCAATGTCAATTTTAACTTTATGGCTTCAATCTAATGGATTGTATATTTAGCGAACTACAAAGTTTGAGACATTTCAAGGTTTTAATCAGTGCAAGTTGTTTAATGTAAGGTGGTAAGTAGTTGCATTGTCCAAAGTCATAGGACAAGCCACAAAAGATAAAAAGTGTTATGAGATGATGGGAAATATACCAACATTCGCTCTTGTAAAAGGTAGTTGTTAGGAGCATCAGAATTAGCTCTTGAAGTTTGTGGATACATGTGAATGCCAAAAGGAGAGCATTACCTACCATAATAATAACTACTAGCTCACACACACACACACACACTCTCTCTCTCTCTCTCTCTCTCTCTCTCTCTCTCTCTCTCTCTCTCTCTCTCAGCCATACATAGCCAACCCACTCTCACTAGTATTTAGATGGATTATTGCATGACTTCAAACTCGATCACACACTTCATTGATCGAGACAGGTGCATGGAGTGGACAGGCAAGAGAGACGAGGTTATGCAAGCTATGTGGACTACAGAGTGTAGAATCAGAGGAGCACATGATTATGACATGCCCAACATATGCACGCATACGGGCTAACTTTGATATCCCTTTACAGGGGCCACTTCACCCGTTGTTGACCACTACTCCTATATCGAAGTTAGGGGCTCTCATCACCTGCATGTTACACTTTTAAGAGAACCATGCTGCATAGATCGTTCTTTCACCGTAGCTATCCTTTCCTACCATGGCGAAGGAGAATCATTTTATATTTGGAAGGGTCCCATGGGTCATAATTTGGCCTTCCATGGACAATAATAAACTACTCTACTCTTCTCTCTCTCTCTCTCTCTCTCTCTCTCTCTCTCTCTCTCTCTCTCTCTCTCTCTCTCTCTCTCTCTCTCTCTCTCTCTCTCTCAAGCATGAATGCACATATATACATAGGATTGAATTTAAATGCCATGTAGATTACAATGTGTTTTACTATTAGTTTTGATTCTTACCAAAGACATGACTATCTACACATTGTACTAATCCTTGAGACATGGCAACCATTGCTTGTGCTAGGTTGGCTCACAAATACAGACCAACTCAAAAAAGCCATGATCATTCAAGACATGCCTAGTGTCCAAGATGGTCTTGTCAACCATAACACATCATCAATTAAAGCCTAGACCATGTACTTGGATTCATTCCTAGAGTCTTTTATGTGAGAACATGAGTGGATTGAATCTCAACTGCTATTGAGAGTGGAGTAGACCATGTGGAGTGTAGGCCCGACACCCAATGCAATAGAATTAAGTGTAAGATGAAAGTATAAAGTACAACCCTTAAACCTTAGGGTTGTAAGAGGGTGTTCACACAGGAAGTGTGTGAGACATGATAAGTGCTCGAAACTGTGTAACATAGGCACATAAATAAAGGGAATAAATATGGGGAAAAAAACCTCTCGTATGGAAATTAAACAGTGCCCCAGTGTCGTACTGAAGATCACCAATACTCCTTTGTGAGCATAGGCACGAGTGAAACCAACAAACCCCCTTGGAGTAAAGAGTGATCAAAATACAAGGGTCATTTGCTACCAAAGGAGATCAAATTTGAAGCATTGCAAAATGCTTCAAATTTGTCACGAGAAAGAGCTTTGGTGAAGATGTCTACCACATTACTGGTGGTAGGACAATAGACAAGGGTATTATCTCCAACATGTAGCCTCTCTCTGACAAAGTGATAATGTATCTCAATGTGTTTCATGCGTGCATGAAACACTAGGTTCCATGCCATTGCAATGGCGCTCTGATTGTCAGTGAATAAAGTAGGCTCCGTGATTATAGATATATCCAAATTAGCTAGCAAGCGTCTAAGCAGTACGCATTCAATTGTGGCAGTGAAAGTTGCCTTGTATTCAGCTTCACATGACGATGTGGCAACAATGGATTGTTTCTTGCTAAGCCAAGAAATACAAGATGAGCAAAGAAAGAAACAATTGTCACTAGTGGAGTGACAAGAATCATAATCAGTAGCCCAATCAAAATCACTGTAAGCATGTAAGTGCAGTGGTCCCCCCTTGGCATAAAGCAATCCAAGAGTCCTAATACCCTGCAAGTAACGAAAAACACGCTTGACACCTTGCCAATGTGACATGCGTGGATGATGCATATATCTGATCAAAGTTGAAATTGCAAACTGTATGTCCAGTGTAGTGTTGCATAGGTAGATAAGGCATCCAACTGCTAGAGCATATGTGTGTATATCAAACAAGTCACTGTCATCATACAATGAGAGCTTCAGTCCAAGTTTCCATTAGTGTATAGACTGGCTTGCAATCCTGTAAGCCAAACCTCTCAAGAAGTTTACCAATATATCTTGACTGTGATAAACCAATACCTTTAGCATCATGAATGAACTGAATGCCCAAGGAATGGTGCAAAGACCCCAAATCCGACATCTCAAAAGTTTGCTGCAAATTTTGTTTGAATGTTGAAATCTGATTAGCATGTGTCCCTGTAAGCAAAAGGTCATCAATATATAGACAAATGATCAACATGGATCCCCCTCTTTACATGCATAAAGAGTAGACATGGAACCCTTGGCTAAGTAAAAAAGCATCAATCTTTGCATACCAAGCTCGAGGATCCCTGGACTGCAAAACCAATGGGCTGGTGTACATATACATCTTCATGAAGTTCCCCATGTAAAAATGCAGTCTTTATATCTAGCTGATGCACAATCCATCCATAATGGGCAACCAAAGTGACCATAGACCTGATGGTAGTTATGCGGGAGCTAGGACCAAATATCTCCTCATAGTCAATGCCTTTCTTCTGTACATAGCCCTTGGCTACAAGTCCTGGCTTTATATTTGTCAATGGATCCATCTACATTCCTTTTCAGCTTGTGGATCCATTTTGTTCCAATGGCTTTCTTCCCAATCTGCAAAGGCACTAAATCCCATGTTTGATTCTTAACAATGGAATCAAACTTAGCTTGCATTGCTGCCATCCAATGCACACTGTTGTGCATCCTCAAAACATTTAGAGGCTCCTCGTCATCAATTGTATTTGCTACCATAACAAACTCCATGGTATGTGCATTATCATGCATACAAGCTTGCCTTCTATTACAACCAGCCATGGGAGCATCCAAATGATTATCTTTCATAGTTTGTAAATACCATCTAGGCATTTGTCTAACCTCCTAATTGTGCACAAGCTCTTGCTGAATTTCAGATTCAACACTTTCCTGAATATTCAGATCAGCCTTATCCAATGGAGCAACTCACTAAATATTAAGATCACTTGCTGAAACTCCAGCTGAATCACCAAATGAAATGGGCAGCAGCCCTTCAAATACATCATTGGCGGCCTCATATGTATCAAAACCAACAAATCTGATTTTTTATCGAAAACCACATCCCTACTGACAAATACATTTTTAGAGACAGTATCATATAATCTATATCATTTGCTCTCATTGTTGTACCCCACAAAAATGCATTTGACAACCTTGTTATCCAACTTTTTCTAAGTACCTTGGAAATGTGCACATATGCAAGACACCCAAAAGTATGAAAGTGCCCAACAAAAGGTTTCCAACTGTTCCAAGCCTCAAAAGGTGTGATATTCTTTAATGCTTTGGTGGGGCATCTATTCAAAACATGGCAAGCATACATAACTACTTCCATCCAAAAACTGTGTGGCAAGCTTTTTGCTTTCAGCATACATTTTTCCATCTCCATGAGTGACCGATTCTTCCTCTCTGCGACCCCATTTTGCTGCGGAGTATAAGCAATAGTGTACTGATGAACAATGCCCTTCAACTTAAAAAAAGAATTCAACATAGAGGATATGTATTCCCCCTCTCGATCCGAACCGAGTATCTTCACCATGTAGCCAGATTGGTTCTCAACAAGTGCTACAAAAGCCAAAAATGCATCATACGCTTCTGACCTTTTCACTAAAGAGTAGACCCAACAGAAGCGAGTAAATTCATCAATAAAACTCACAAAGTAGTAACAACCACCCAATGACTTTGTCTACATAGGGCTACATACATCTGAGTGCACTATATGTAACCTAGATATGGCTCTAAAAGCAATATTATAGGGAAGCAAAAACCGATGCATTTTTTCCAAAATGCAACCCTCGCATAAGTACTCAGGTCTCTCCAAGAGATGTAATCCATCAAGCATCTATGTACGCTATAAAAGCATCAAGCTACCATAGTTTACATGCCCCATGCAAGCATGCCACAACTTCGCCTGTGACATAGCAGGAGTAAGAGTGGACACTAAATAAGCCAATTGATGAACTGAGAGAGCATCCAACTCATATAACCCATGAAATAGAGTGCCAGTCAAAACCAAAGTCATGTGTTTCTTATCTCTAACCATGCATCTGTCATCATCAAAGGTGATCTGCGAACAACACCGTGCCAAAGAAGAAATAGATAACAAATTCTTCTTTATACCTAGTACAAACAAGGCCTCCTGTAGATGAAAAACAGAGCCATCAATGGCTGTGAGCACAATCTGCCCAATACCTCTAACAGGGTATGATGCATTGTTGGCACATTATACAGACTTACCAATTGGAGCTCCAACAACAAAAGCAAACAAATCTATATGAGATATGATGTGCTTAGAAGTACCACTATAAAAAAACCACATGCCTACATCCTCGGTAGAGCTAAATACTCTATCAACCCAAAAAGAGTCATAACTACATGTATAAAAACAAGTCCATGTTTGGAACAAAGGACACTGACTCAGTAGCAGTGGAAGGTGCATCAAAAACAAACATCCTTGACTCCTCCTTAGCTATGCGCTTTCTACACTCAATGATGTAGTGGCCACTTCTTACAATAATGGCATTTGCTCTTCTTGGCTTGCATGCCCCCTTGTTTCTTATTTCCCTGTGAAGTGCCTAAAGTCCTAGAGCTCTACGGAGCATTCTTTTCTTGGTTGCCCTTACCCTTCTGTCGTGCCATAAAAGCCTGCTCATAGGCTATAGCATCCACACCACTATTTCTTCTTGTCTGCTCCTCCTCTAAGAGCAAACTCACCAACTGAAGGAAAGTAAGTGGCTATGGAGCAATCCTCATGTTGAGATTTAAGGCTATATGAAAGGCCAAGTATGAGGGCAGCAATGAATTCAATGTAGTAGATATCATCCGTGCATCTAAGTAATACTCATCAACATTCATAAGCTGCTCATGCAAGTCCTGAATTTTATTTAGGTGATCTTGCATAGAATCACCCTCATCCATCTTCGTTGTCTCAAGCTATTTCTACAAGAAAGCTTTCTTCAAGAAAGAGACGTGGATCTCATTCTTACCAACAAACATCTACTCCAAGGTCAGCCAAGATACTTGTGAAAAAGCAATAGATTGAATGTGAGGGATGATAGACTATTGAACGACCAATGGAATTAGCGACAAGGCTTGTGCATCCCGTGTATTCCATGCCTTTTGTACTAATGATCTTTCAGGAAGTGACTGAGCTGGAGCAAGTTAAACCCGACTAAGTTACCCGTTGTCCACGTCCTCCTAGAGGAGTAGTAAGAGCCACAACTCCGAGCCTAACTTCTTCACTGTTGACATATTTCAAAGGTTCTTCCAATCAGCACATTCTTTATCATGGACCATAGTGAATAGTTATTATCATTCAATATGTCCTTAGATACATAGGTCCCTGATCTGCCATGATAAACAATGTTGATCGAAGAGCAAAAGAGCAATGTCCCAAGCTGGACCAACTTCGAAATCTCAAAATTTTCAAAAAATACGTGAAGTAATTTATTATAATAACGAATTGAAACACACTATCAAAACAATTTGAATTGCACATAATCCAAGGTGTAATAAATGCTCAGTAATACTATAAAAGCAAGTCCTCTAAAATTCTTAACAAATTTGCCAATAAATTTTATAATAATCGTATTCCAAAAACGTATTGAGACTAATTGTGCTTGTCCAAGCAAAAGCCCCTTCCCCAAAAATAAATCTGAAATAAAAAATAATTTAAAAATTGTTGTATATCAATTTCTCAGTAATTGTAAGTTAATGTGGAGGCCTAAGTTGAAGGCTCGTAGCACGTTGGAGGTCTACATAGACGATAGGCGCTGACAAGTAGATCACAACCATACCAGTTAAGGACAAACAGACGCAAGGGATGGCATCCAAGTCGCAATGAGAGCAGTCAAACACAAGAGTGTAGACAAGCGTAAGAAATTAGAATGTAGGGCAACGCAACTAGCAAAGTTGCATAAAGTACTGTTGGACGGCACACAACTGGTACCTGACGACGCAACACAAGGCACAAGGACAAGGCGACAATCAAGTGCAAGAACAATGGTGCAGCAGACGCAGTGCAACTTTGGTTCATACAGACACTGTGCAGCTCTGATGTAGGCGAGCGTTGGGCAACTAACAAGGATTGCTAGAGCAAGGCGTCTCCAACTGGAGTGACAACTTCTGATTCACTTGTCAATTAGTGTTGCTAACGAGCAGCTGACTAGGTTCAAGCCAAGCGAGAGTAGAGAGAAATCTGAGCTTAACACAACTTTGATACCAACTGTGAGACCAAGAGTGGATCGAAGCTCAGCTGAGAGTGGAGTAGACAGTGTAGAGTGTAAGCATGACACCCAATGCAGTAGACTTAAGTATAAGATAAAAATACAAAGCACAACCCTTGAACCTTAGGGTTGTAAAAGGATGTTCACCTGAAGTGTGTAAAACATGGTAAGTGTCCAAAACTATATAACATAAACACATAAAATAAAGGAAATAAATCTTTAAAAAAAACCTCTTGTATGCAGAGTAAAAAGTGTCCCAGTGTCCTACTGAAGATCATCGGCACTCCTCTGTGAGCGTAAGCGTGAGTGAAACCCAACATTTTGAAAGAGAGATGAGTTTAATTTTCTCTATAAGTTGCCAAAATTTGAGAATAGCCAACTTCTTTGGGTGCAACAAGACCATTTGAGAAAAACCTTTAATAATGATTTAGATGGTGAAGGAGACTAGACTAGCATGTCAAATTCTCCTTAGATGTTTAATGACGGTTGCTTACATGGTATTAACTCCATACACATAGCACATGATGGGATTCTTTTCCACAATGTGCCTATTGGTTTGCAACCCCTTCACTGTAACAACTATACCATCTCCCTATATTTTGTAGATTTCTAACTTTTCTTCATTCTCTTTTTTCCTAAGAAAGATGTTACCAAATGCCATCGTAATAGGACCCTCCTTTGTGACCCTATCAAGGAGCACCAACACTGTCAACCTATCTCTATTCCATTGCATGTGTTCTTAAACTTTCAACATAAGAGCCCCACAATTAGAAACCTCTTATGTAAATACCAATTAGACTTCACATTTCTGTGTTATGTAATATATGTGTGTGTGTGTGTGTGAGAGAGATGGAATTATTTGATCTTATGTAAAGCAAGTTTATGCACAATGGCCTAGAGACATCTTCCATCTTATAATCATGTAATCTTGTACTTTTTTCATAATGAATACAATTACCTATTACTGAAAAAAAAGGAGAGAGATGATTCTAGACACTATTAAATGATTGATGCTGGCAGCTCCATCTACATAGCACAATTAGGAACCTCTTGATGAATACCAATTAGAACTCATATTTTTGCATTGCATTATCCATGAGAGAGAGAGAGAGAGAGAGAGAGAGAGAGAGAGAGAGATTATTAAATGATTTAATGCTGGCACCTCCATCAACATACCACAATTTCAAATAGTGATGTACAATAAAAGGGTCCTTATTTGTAACACCAGACCAGACATTTGCCAAACAAGCACGAGGACCCTTGGTAGATCTACAAGCACGGGTGAGAGGTTTTACATCAACTGTGTTCCATATCACAAGGTACTTAACCCAGGTGGGGGAAGGGATGCAGTTGTGTTTGTTGCCCAAGCATTTTGTTGCATTGTTGAACCAGTGCTTGCCCTGTATATTTGAACACAGAAAAGGTTCAGCATCATGGCAGTTAAAGGAACTAATCCTCTATAATACTGATCAGCATACAACTACTTACACATGGAAGCTTAGTGCAGACATTCGATATAAGCTTGTGAAAACAAGGAGATGAAGGCCTATAGAGTAGAAAAAGATGAATGTGCGGGCATATCTGGAATGATAAATGATGCAACAAATTAGCAATTTAGATGGCATTACTTCCCATAAACCATGTCCACATAGAAAATATATAATAAGCCAAGTCCCATAGAAAATATACATCTGAAAGCTTTTGTTTCAAGCCAAGCTTCAATTATTTGTCATGTAGAAGTTTCAGAATAAGGTTGTGGAACACTTACTTATTTCCCAGAAGAAATCGACCACTGGTTAATGTGATCTTATCTCTCAGACCCAACTCCTTGTAGCGTCGCTCTTTTTCCTGCAAAAGTCGAGTACACATTCAGAGAGAAGAATTCAAAAGATTTGGTCAGTACATAATTGACAAACAAGAGGATAACCTTTTTGGAGAATGCTGTGAATGGATTTATATCCTCCTCGTACATTTTTCTATACTTGGTCTCCACATCTGAGCCAAACCCTGCCTCTAAATCATCTCCTCGCTGTTGAAGGATAACCACAGAATCAGCAATTAGATGGAGTTGGTTTATGGATATGTCTAGATGGTTGATCCTTGAATCATCAAAGAGATCAATTACCTTCTTGGAGCCCCTGGAGAAGGGGCGGTCCTGTGTATAATCTTGAATGTAGCGTATCTTCTCATACAGCTTTACATTATCTGTTTTACTTTTCTCTAACTCTGCTGCAAGCAACTTGTTTTTATCTTGTAGATGCCTCAATTCCTAAATATTGTAATAAAAACTCAGTTTTGAGCCTCTACACAACGAAGCTTCCCTGAATCCTTACTATAATTGAGCAAACAGATCAATTCACCTCTTCTGTTTCCCTTAATCGTTGCCGGAACCTGTCCCTTTGACTACAAATGACTTGTAGCATAGAGTTCTGCTCTTCATCATCTTTCCCTTGCTTCATTCCACCGTGCTGCGCAAAGACATGATTTAGCCTGAAACTAATCTGCACAATAAGATGACAAGAAGCAGCCTATTTCAACCTTTTGTTTATAAATAGGCAGATGACAAAACCTCAGCCAGCTCAGGTAGATCCCAATCATCCACCTTGCTTGCACGTTTCTCCAGGGAGTTATAACCCTAATCAAAGAACAGACAAAGTTTGAGGGCTCAAATCAAAATTTGACAATTTTTATTTTGTTGTAAGTAAAAACAATTCACTGAAAAGCTCATATGAGATCAATGTTTCTACCAATCAAGTTGGCACAGCAGTACACTGTGCATAGAATACCTTCAGAATTCACTGTGCATAAAATCAAAATTTGACAATTCTTATTTTGTAGTAAGTAGAAACAATTCACTGAAAAGCACATATGAGATCAATGTTTCTACCAATCAAGTTGGCACAGCAGTACACTGTGCATAGAATACCTTCAGAATATCCTCTTCGAGTTTTGTAATAAGCTTTTGCTGTTCCTCTGTTTTAGCTTCAAGTTCTTTAACTCTCTCTTTAGAGAAGTCGCCCTCTTTTATTTTTTCTGCTAATTGAACCTGATAAGTGTGCCCAGTACATCAGCAAAGCATCCATAAGCCAGAGATTGTCTTTGTCTTCTGGAAACTCTAAATCTTCCATGGTGCGTCTGAACATACCTTCAACTGTGTAAGCTCATGCTCCATTTTCCGATTTTTGTCAAGCAATAAGGCCTCAAGTTTACTAATGTCTTCTCCTGTTGTTGCTACCTCCCAGTCTTCAGCTTCAATAGAATTGTAGCCAACTGCCTATACAACTCAATAAGTTCTTATTCAATCAGAAAATGTCTCCTACAACACTTCTACCTCAAAGTATGCTGGTTACTAATAATTTTGTTAACAATGTTGCCAGTTACATTAAACAGAGATTGATACTCCAATGCAATTTAAGAGTAAGAGGACAATATATCAAGAACTCACATTACAGATTTATCCTGATAGCACTCAGTCAAGGTCATGGTAGTTGAACTCAAGAATGTACTAGGATATTGACTCAGACTTAGATCTCAAGTTTAAGGCTGTGTTCTAGTTCAATTTAAACATGAGAAGGTAATTGGTTTAAAATTTTTATTGGTAAACAAAATTGTGTTGATAAGAATTGAAATTTTGAGTTGCCATTTTAAAACAGTACCCCCTACAGCCCATGACAGGAATCTTGAGACTGATTGAAGTCATTCCCAGAACCATTTTGCTCATCACCATGTTTGCGGCAATTTCCATGCGAGAACACAAAATTTGAGGCACAAATGTGCTTGCGTTTAGCAGCAGCCAGCAGGTCATTCCCATCTGCTTTTTTCACATGGAAGAGCCTGTAAGTGTCCAACCTGTCTAGGTACACCAAAGCAGAAAGTGCACAAGTGGCCTATCTGTCCAGAATCTATGCATGCTCTATGCAGAAGATGCACTTGCAAGTAGCAAAATGCTGTAGGAAAAGTCCAGCAATAGTCCCAATAGCAAAAGGCAGGTCTCTCCGACTTGCAACATGAAATAGCAAGTGTGAGCAAAAATGCATGCCTATCTTACATGCCCCTTAGACCTCAAAAGGAGCTAGATGTTGCCTAGTAGCTCTATGAAGCTCACGAAGATAGGCTAGGGTTTGCATTGAGAAAACACGGAATGTATGAATACAACTAAAGCACAACTCAAACAATAACACAAAATGCAAATTGCAAAAACACAAACACAAACAGAGCAGAAAGAGATCTCTAAAGTGAATGAATCAATAATGTAAATGATGGAAAGAGTGTACAAGATGCTCAAAGGCAGAGCAATGGATGTAGTCATTGTCAGAGTGCAACGAATGCGAAAGTGTTAAGGACTAGTCTAAAAGACAATGAACATGAGACAAAGGGGGAGAGAAAATTTCAGAAATCTGCAGTCAACAAATGCTGAAATGAAGAGAGCAGATATACAAGGTTTGTCGATGTATCTCCTCGAGCCGCGAATCTCTCCCACCAACACCTAAAAAACAAGTGAAGAGGCCAAGCTTCCATTGGAGCCTAAATAGGAGGAAATAATGCCATAAAATAATGCAGGTGGCCAGCAAAACTGGCCGACCTGATCAAAAACCTGCCGATCGCTGCAGAAATGAATAAAATAATCAGCGATCTCTGTCCTCCAGCTGCCACATGGCATAATCGCTTGCTTGATAAAGTGCCCGTACACTGATTGCTGAAAATGCCCACTAGCTCACACGAATAATGAATTATGCCCTCCGAGAGTACCTCCAAGAGAATTGACTGCACCAATAGTAACCTGAGAAATGCTATTCCATGGGATGAATAATCTCTAACACCCCCCTCTTAGTGTCAAAGCGAAGCAATGCGGAAGTGAATGACCGAGACAAAGAGTGAATAGAGAGAGGAGAGAGAGAGAGAGAAAGAGACAGTGAAACGCAGAAAATTTGCAGTGAAGAATGCTGTATAAGGATGTAGAATTATACACGGGTGCAGAGAGAATATTTGCGTATGTCTCCACATCGAAGATCTCGGTCTCCATCAGCCCTAAGGGCAGTCTCCACGTACTACAGCCTAAAATCTGTGAGAGACAACTAACCAAGAATGCTAGAGACAAAGCCTATAAATAGGCTGAAAATAATGCCTAGAAAATACAGGTCAGCTGTAATTAATGCAGCCGACTGCTGCCACGTGGCAACTGGCCAACTGCCTGTCCAGGTGATGATGCTAACACTTACATCCTGCACGCGGCATAAAGCTCAAGGGTCTAGAGTGCTGTCAGAGAAGAAGTTGAGAAAGCACCATTGTAAAAAAAATCTACAAGATTATCCTCCGTCTAAAAGTAAACCACATCAATGGTCTCATCCAAGATCTTCTCTCGAATGCAATGATATTGAATCTCAATGTGCTTCGACCTAGCATGAAAGAGTGGGTTCTGTGCCAAAGCAATGCAACTCTCATTGTCACAATGAAGTGTTGTAGGACATGTAAGAGGACAGCCAAGCTCTCCTAGTAACCTCCAAAGCCATACTGTCTCACATGTGGTAGAAGACGCCGCTTGATAGTCTCTGCCTCTGTGGAAGAAAGGGCAATAGTGGGTGGCTTCTTGCTACTCCACAAGATAACAACTGCACCCAAAGTGAAGCAATATCTTGTTGTTGACCTCCGTTGGTCAACATCTCCGGCCCAATTTGAATCTATCCACCTTGTAAGAACCAAAGGTGAATCTCAACTACATGTTGGATAATGAATAACAAGATTAGAGGTCCCTCTTAAGAACCGCAAACTCCACATAGTAGCCTTCCAATGTACAATCTTGGGTTCACTCGTGAACTCCACCAACAAACCTATAGGAAATCACAAATCAACCTGGGTGTTCTCTCTGAAAATGATGCATCTGTTAGCCTGCCACTTTCAGTGTTGTCAATCTGTCATCTCCCGGTTGGGAGCTCCTATGAGAGTCTGATGGAGACACGGGAACTCTAGCATTTTAGTATGCATTTCTCTTGTTTTAAGCCCTTTTCCTATGTTTGTCAGTCAGTTTACACCTCCTGCCATTGCTTACCTACTTCCAAACTATCCAAGATGCCACCTCATTATTTGTCAGATTTTCCTATGCAATCGGACTGCATTTATTGCAGCCCCTAGGAAATTTGCAGCAGGTTGGCCAGATTTAGGGCCCTTCTTGCGGGTTGGCTAGATTTGGTGGAATTCAACTATTTATAGCTAGTCTCTCCTCACTTTGGCTATCATCTTTTGTAGGTCGCTCCTCCGACTTTGGGCATTCTTCTCCATCTCTGGTGCTGCTGCTGCCATCATCATTTCCAACCTGATCTGGTGCTCTTATTGACACCTCAAGCTGCATACTGGGACTAATCAATCCTTCCGTTTGTATTCATTGACACAATGAAGTGTCGTAGGACTTGTCTAAGGACAACCAAGCTCTCCTAGTAACCTCCGAAGCCATACCATCTCACATGTGGTAGAAGACGCCGCTCGATACTCCACCTTTGTGGAAGAAAGAGCAATAGTGGGGTACTTCTTGCTACTCCACGAGATAACACCTGCACCCAAAGTAAAACAATATCGTGTCCTTGACCTCCATTGGTCAACGTCACTGGCCCCCCAATCTGAATCTGTCCAACCTCTAAGAACCAAAGGGGAGTCTTAAGTACCTGCTAGATAATGAATACCAAGATCTGAGGTCTCCCTGAGGAAATGCAAAATCCTCATAGCAACCTACCAATGTATCATCTTGGGTTCACTCATAAACTTGGCCAACAGATCTACAAGAAAACGCAAATCAACCTAAGTGCTAAGAAGCCAAATCAAGGACCCAATCAACTGCCTGTAGTAGGTAGCATCCGCTGCCAGAGAATCTGCATGGGTCGTAGTCTTTTAGTTCGACTCCATAAGAATAGAAATGGGCTTGCACCCCTCCATCTCAAATGTGGGCAAAGCTCCTGCACATACCATTATTGGGAGATGAAAATCCCCCTCGGAGTCTAGTAAATCTCATGGCCTAAAAAGAAATGAAGAAGGGCCGGCCCATATTCGTCATCTCGAATACCTCGTGTAGTGCTGCCTTTGTCTCCTTGACCTTCCAGGCATGGTCACCTATCAAAATAAAATCATCCACATAAAGCATGAACATCATGTGCCCTTCGACTAAGGTGTGGACATATAACCAGGGATCAAAAGAGGAACGTCGATACCCCAAATTCCCTTGGAGAAACAAGTCTATCTTCTCATTCCAAGCACGTGGAGCTTGTTTGAAATTGTAAAGAGCCTTCTTCAATCTATACACGTCTATCTCATGAGGAAAAGCTAGGAGGCTGCTCAATATGGATCTCCTCCTTCAAATCACATTTAAGGAAGGCAAACTTCACATCAAGCTGATATGTAGGTGCAAAGGTGTCATGGAAATCCATCCTTGGCCGATGTGTTAAGCCCTTTGCAATGAGTTGCGCCTCGTGCTTATCTAGAGTACCGTCACTACAATATTTCGTCTTGAAGGCCCATTTGACACTAATCATGTTCCTATGATTGGGCCAAGGCATAAGATCCCAAGTGCCATTCCGCTCAATATCATCTAACTCTTGCTCCGTAGCCTTCTTCCAATGTTGTGACTGCAAAGCCTTCTTCATGGAGAGGGGTTCTCTATCCTATATGGCACCGGTCATCAAACAATAGTTAGTACAAACAAGTTCAGTAGCATGTGTCTGGTTCCTTTGAGACTACTACAACCCATCCTATGGCTGCCACTCCTCACGGACTCCCTCAATCCTTGAATCACAGAGTGTGTATCGAGCCCAACAAGGAGGAGGCTAGATCTCTTCTAGGCACGCACCATTTGCTAAAGTCTATGGAACATCCACTCATGGTGGCTTAATCGGGACAGCCGGTGGGAAAGCAATGTCCTCGTCCAAAGATGAGGCATCTCCATGAGACGTTGACTCCAAGGGTACAATCGTTGGCGCCAAACTATCTCCTGTATCTCCAAGCACGAGGTGCTCCTCACCCCCCTCTGAGGCTAGAACCTCAACTAATAAACATCTCGACTCATGTAGACATCTCACTTAACAGAAACGTACAAACAATAACCCTAGGACTGTGAGTTGCCCACAAACACCTGACTTCGGGAAGCTGCTTCAAATTTATCACATTGTGTCTTTGGATATGGACATAAGCATCACACCCAAAAACCCTAAAATAAGAAACATCTAGCTTAGACCCAAAATAAGCCTCATAGCGTGTCATACAAACAATGGCTAAAGTAGGGAATTGATTAAGCATGTGGATTGTAGTAGCCACACCTTGGCCCAAAGACACTAAGGTGTCTATCTATGCTCCACCATGGTACAAGCCATCTCAATCACACTTCAGTTCTTCTGCTCCAATATGCCATTTTCTTGAGGTGTGTTTGTATTTGCAAACTCCTGTGGATACCATAATCTGCACAAAACCTAGCAAGCTCATTAGAAACAAATTCTCCTCTCTTATCCTATCGTAACGTCTTCAGTTTCCAGCCTAATCGGTTCTCCTCAAAGAGTAACCAATCCTTGAAGTGGGAGAAAGCCTTTGACTTCATCTACAAAAAGTAAGCCCATGTCATCCTACTGAAATCGTCCACAATCAGCATGAAATACAAGCTCTCTTTAAGGGACTCCATCCTCAAAGGTCCACAAAGATCTGTAGAAACAAGCTCCAAGGGTGCTAAAGACCACCTCAAAGCTTTACTCAAAATGGCATCACATTGCTATTTTCCAAAAATGCAAGATACACACAGATACCATCTCACTACAATGTTCAACGAACAAGCTGTCCCTAGAAGCCTTCCAAAGGTAATCATAATTTAGGTGGCCAAACCGAGCATGCCAAAGCTCAGACTGTGATTGAGAGGTAAGAAGAAGAGAGGTCAAAGCAAAAGGAGACCTTAGCTTATAGATTCCATTCTCCTCATAACCGAAAGAAAGCACCTATCTCGATCCACGATCAAGAATCCGAAAAAAATCCTTGTCAAACTCAACCAAGAGGCTGAGGACACAAACCTTGTGTACCAAAAGCAAATGGTAATCCAAGCCTAGCATATAAAGCACCTTTGAGGTATGAACACCACCCTACCCATCTGGAAGAAGTTGTATATTACCCCTCCCTTGAATACGGACAGAAGAGCTATCACCAATGAGAATCTGTCTATGCGAAGGCCACAAATGTGCAACATCTACTGCAGAGTCATGTAGCAAGAGGCATCACTCTCAATAATCTAATCACGAGGATAAGGGGCGGTCAATGCAACATCACAAGCCCTAGGGGATCAATGCCTCAATCACCTCCGAGTGGAGGAAGGCAGCTGATGAGGGAGCAACCACCACTCTTGTCCTTCTTCTTTTAGTCCTTCCCCTTCTTCTGAGAGGATTGATCTATCAATGCCTCCGATTTTAAAGTATTATATCCTTTCAATTGCTTCTCCTAGTCCAAAACCATAGAAACCAACTCTTCCCAAGGAAGAATCTATGACCGCCCTGGAGCAATCAAGGCAAAGTAAAATGCACTAAATCGGAGAAATAACTGAGGAAAAAGAGTTATAGCCATGTCCTCTGAGGTAATCGCCTTCCTTGTGTTTTGGACCTACGTCTGCAATTGCTAAAGCTTATTCACATGTTTCCGCATAGAAGAAGAATTGTTGGGACTTGAAGTCCTCATCTCAACCTCCAAAGGCACCCATGTCATCACGCTCATCCAATTATACATCTAATCAAACTCTAGCCATGTATCCTGAGCCACGGTCAAGTACTAGATGTGAGCAATGACAGCTAAAGTGCACGAGAGAAAGAGGAAATAACGAATGTGGGCATTCAGTTTATCCCAATGCGCCTATATCTTCATCAACTCGGCTTTCTCATCTGAAGAAAGCCTAGAGACATCACGAACTGTAGGACGGTCTATAGCCTCAATCATGAGCTCCCCTCATAAGACTCCACAGTGGCAAGCATCATTACACGCCGTATGCAGCAATTCTCCCCCATCAAGCTTTCGATCTGAAGAAAGAGCCGTGACACAAGAACCTTATGGTCCATAATAGCCTGAAACTCCAAGCCAGTTTCTGTCGACATTGTAAATAGAATGACCTGCACAAAAACAAGGGCAGCCCCCTTTGACTCCTCGCACGATGCCGGTGCCAGCAAGGACTTCCTTCACTCATCCTCAAAGAGTTTCGCCCACCGGAGGTCATGAAAACTCAAAATCTGCAACAAAAGGCTGAAAACACAGCCTTTCCTCCATTGATAGCAAGGACCTGCAAAAAACAGCAACTTCACTCCTCCATGCACAACCTATTCACTGCAGCCTCCAAAGGCTGAAAACTCAAACTTTTGTCGCAAAGAATCCTCCCAATCAAATTTTCCCACAAAGAATCAGCCCACAAGTGAGTGGAGCAAACTAACAACTAGGCCTAAATAGAAGGAAATAAATACAATAAAATAATGCATGCAGCCAACAAAATTGGCCGACCTAATCAACAAATTGCCGACTACATCAATAATGAATAAAGTAAACAATGATTGATCCTTCAGCTACCACATGGCATCATCTCCTACTTGATGGAACTCCCCATAACTACGCTTGCTGAAAATGCCCATTGAATGACAGGAACCCTCTAATAGAACTGATTGCACCAATGGTAACTTGAGAAATGCCAGTCTAGGGGATGATTGATCTCTAACATGTATCAGTGGATTGATCAATTTTTCTTGGACAGTGGCTTCCATCGATCAAATCATGACCCCAACCTTTATTATGAGGCTACAGAGAACAAGTGTGTCATGGTCATCTTGTATGTTGATGACCTCATGAGTCATTATCACAGGGAGCGACACACAAGAAGTTGATCGGACATGAATGATATTGGACCAAGAGTTCGACATGACAAATGTTGGGATCCTATACTTCTTTCTCAGATTGGAAATCTATCACAACTACCACAATGCAATTTTATTTCCCAACACAAGTACATCTCTAGGCTTCTTTTGGAGTTTGGTATGGCCATATGTCGGCCTATTTCTTACCCCATGGACCCCGAGTCCAAGTTATTCGCAGCAAGCGATCCCCTTCCCAATGCTACCCGCTACAAGTGCCTTGTTGACTCTTTAACCTAGCTTATCCACACTTGGCCGGATATCTCTTTTGTGGTGGCTTTGTTGTTCTCTTTCATGAAGACTCTAACATAAGCTCATTGGAGAGCTGCCTTGCACGTGTTGCGCTACTTATAGGGGACACAATCCTATAGGATTATGTATGAGGAGGGGGCCACTCTTTCCGGATGGAGTGACTCTATTTGGGCAAGTGATGTGGATACGAGGCGATCTACTACAAGTAATGCCTTCTCCCTTGGATCGAGAGCTATCTCTTGGAGCACTAAGCAGCCTACTATGGGCCTTTCATCTAAAGAGGTCGAGTATTATGCAATCGAGTCATTTTGGCTCCGACTGAGATTAGCTTTCCATAGACAAGATCTACAGAGATGCACGTGGACAACCAAAGTACCCTCGCTCTGGTGAAGAAACTGGTGTTTCATGCTTGCACAAAGCACATCAAGATTTAGTACCACTATGTTCGAGAGCGGATCATGAATTCTGAGTTAGCGGTGGCCTACTGTCCTACTAAGGACAATGTAATGGATCTCTTCAAGAAGCCTTTGCCCAAGGCTTCTATGCTTCATCACATGAGATTGTCCCAAGATCTAGGAGGGGGTGTTACCCTGCCACTTTCAGTGTTGTTAGTCTGTCATCTTCTGGGTGTGAGCTCCTATCAAGGTCTAACAAAGACATGGAGCACTGGCATTTTAAAATGTATGTTTCCTATTTTAGGCCCTTTTCCTATGTTTGTCAATCGGTTTACACCTCCTGCTACTAGTGCCTACCTGCAGCTTCCAAACTGGCCAAGATGCCATCTCATTATTTGTTGGATTTCCCTATGCAGTCAGACTGCATGCACTGCAGCTCCTTGGTTATTTGCAGCAGGTTGGCCAGATTTAGGGCCCTTTTTGCAGGTCAGCCAGATTTGGTGGACTTCATCTATTTATAACTGGTCTCTCCTAGCCATCATCTTTTGCAGGTTGCTCCTCTGACTTTGGGCATTCTCCTCCGTCTCCGGTGCTGCTGCTGCTGCTGTCATCATTTCCAACCTGATCTGGTGCCCTCATTGACGCCTCAGGCTGCGTGCAGGGACTGATCAGTCCTTCCATTTGTATTCAGCATTTATTTCAGTCAGTGCAGATTTCTTTCTTCCTTCATCTTCCTGATGTCTCCTCTTTGTGTTCTTGTTTCTTCTTCCGTTGTGCACTCTCACAGCATCAGCACATCTTCTAGCAAATCATTTATTGAAATTATGCCTAATTTGCAGATGTCTAAGGTGTCATTTCAATTTTCATTGGCTCCTCTACCCTACCAATCACCAAATTCTCCATGTAAGGCCAATTTGAGCATGCATCATCTGTGAATTTTCCCCATTGCTAAGGTTCCCAAATCCATGGAAAGAGTGCCATTGCATCTTCACCATCAGGGGTCACACAATTCAATTCCAAACCCTTTGAATAACCCAAACATACAACAATTTGCAAATCCCCACTTCACAAACAGCAAAACAGCTCCCATCTATGCAGCAAATTCTGATCGCCTTAAATGCAGCATCAGAATAGACACCTCGTACTGACCATGAATAGTTAGGGTAACCAAAACACCACCTGCATCAGTGAAAAACAGTTACAAATCTGTTCATAAAGTTCTGGGAAAGTTGGGGAAATTTGTTTTTGGGATGGACTCTAAATTCCACACCTTTAATACTCTCTTAAAAGAGCAAAGAAACAGACAGGAGTGGAATGGCAAACATTAACAAAACAAGGTGAAATGACAATTGTGTGATGGACAAGGGCATCGCTCAAAGCAGCAGGGCATGAGGATAGTAATCAATCAAGACAATACAGCACCATTAATCTTGCCTGAGTCTGGGATTATGCTACAATAATCAACAGGCCACCAATCTTGGCTGAGGCTGGCCTGAAGCCTAGCCAACCAGCAAACTGGTTGACCAACCACCCAGCCTTCCTTCCTGTTGTCCACCAACTGCTGTATTTCCTGAAGTGCTGGCAGGGAGATTCTGTCTCTTTTGTTCTCACTGCTGCCTGAACTATTTTATTCCACAGGCTGCAGCCACTACCTGTGAGTGATCCCTCTAGCCCATTTGACGGGTTGGTAATAATATGGGTCTCTTCTCTCGAAAATCCAATCCTAAACACAATTTCTTGGAATTCACTTTTGTGCATTTTCACATTGATAAGAGCTCTAGACTTACTCTTGCAAATTATGCATTTTGATTTGATGATATAGAAGATGATTCATTAAACAATGTTGACAACAGTCTTAGATTATTCTACATGCATGTATGCACTGGTGTGTGTCAACAAGAAACATGGCAAAATGTTTGTACATACTTTATCTGTGCATGCATGCATGCATGTGTTGATGATATAGAAGATGATTTATCGAACAATGCTGACAATGCTTTTAGAAAACTTTACAAGCATGTATGCACAGGTGCATGTCAACAATAACCTTGTCAAATGAGCTTGTTTGTATCTATTTGTGATTACGTGCCTGCAGGCATGGTTATCTGTGGGTGGATACCTGTGCATTTGTGTGCTGTGCATTTGTGTGTGCATGTGGGACATCTGCACACATGCATCTGTATGCTCATATAAAGGCAAAGTCAAAACAGAATGCATGTGCACCTGCAATATTTTTATTTGTTTCCGAAGATCTTCAACTTGCTTAAAGGTTGGTCTTTGCTCCAGCTCCTTTTGCAACTCTTCAATAAGTGTGACCTAGAAACGATGAACCAAGTTTTTGTGGTTAGCACCGGAAGACTAGAAGTCATGACTAAACTCTCCAAACTAAAAAAAAGAATCAGAATCCAAGATGGCTGCATGCATAAAACCACACATAGTGGCAAACCATGACTACCTAACTGTAACACATTTTAACATTTTTTGCATTTGCTAATCTGATCTAAATGAATTTACTTCTCTATGCGACATGACACTTGAGTCTAGAAGTGATGACAGCTGGAAACTCGGGAAGGGGTGACAGCCGGGCGTGATCAGCAAATGCGACCTGCTAAACAGAGTGGACAGGTTGCTAGGCTGATGCAGGGCTGGAAAGCACACCACAAACTGAGATATCCACCAAATGGTGTATGGAAAATAGCAGAGATGTGGGCACCAGCTAGTGGACTGATACAGCCGGTATCTCAGTCCAAGCTATAGCTAACCACGGTCCACCCAACTGACAATGGTTATCCTCCAAGGTATGAGGAAACCTTGGGTACTCCCTAACCTTACTAATGCTCCTTTTGTGCTTCCCAATGGAGGGGAGGAAGTCAATAAAGAAGAGTAAATATTCTCAAGTACACTTCTAAGCAAAATACAAATAAGAAATTAACAATACACTTCTCTATTTTATGAAAACATCCTCTACCAAAACAATGTTCCACTTATTTTTATCCTACAATTTATAAGATAATGACCAATTCAAGCCTAGGCCTCAATAATTTGGTTATTTGGCACATTGATCATTCCATGCATGGGGGTGTGCGGGGCTAGCTGGCCCCCCATTGGTGTTTGTCATGTCTTCATTGATTTTGGCCCTCGCGGTAGCAATACTTGAGCAATGGCATGTAGCCATGTCACCACCTTTGCTGATGGTCCCAAACTTGCTTGGATCGATACGGCAACATAAGGCTTCAAGAAAGAGCTGGTTGAATTTTCGTAGAGCTTCTACAAAATAGCTTTAAAAAAGGAAGAAAACTTCAATTTCCTTTTTCTTGCCCTTCGATACCATTGCACATAAGCTCCTATCCCTCAAGCTCTTGAGGCTGGGCATCAACAACACCTACAAGATGCTTGGCTGGGGAAAGATTTATTACAACTAACCTCATCAGTATTGTTGCACTTAAGCTCCTATCCCTCAAGCTCTTGAGGCTGGGCATCAACAATACCTACAAGACGCTTGGCTGGGGAAAGATTTATTACAACTAACCTCACTGGTCCTTTTTAGAGTTTTTGACAGAAAGCCCTAAGGCTTACAAAAGCTTATGGATTTGTGTGAGAGAGTAAAAGTAAGGCATAGTCTTTCAAAAAGGCCTAAAAAGCAAAAAGAATATAGTCATCTGTGTTTGACTACATCTCGCGCATGAAAATTCCTGTACTTCAGACGTACTCAAAAATTCATGCACTTGGGATAAACCTTCGAATGGCCATAACTTTTGATCCAAAGATCAAAATTCAAAAAAGATCAAAGCATTGGAGTCTAGCAATGTGCTCTACAATCACATCACCTCATACCAAGTGCTTGAGTAATTTTGAAAAAGCCAAAATGAATCTCCATGTCCCTTCCCATCAAGAATTTCTACAAATATTATGACAAAATAAAAACAAGGTTTTCAAATATTCCTAAACATCATCACTCTAGAAACATGCTTGTGTGAGACAAAACTTGCAAGATTCTTGATAAAATTTATTAGGAGAAATGTCAAACATTACAAAAGTCCAAAGTAGAAAAGTGGATACATTACACTTGAGTACATGAAAAAACTTGTAAAAGGAAGCTATAGATATAGACC
Organism: Lygodium microphyllum; assembly: GCF_053477565.2. Lineage (NCBI taxonomy): Eukaryota > Viridiplantae > Streptophyta > Polypodiopsida > Schizaeales > Lygodiaceae > Lygodium > Lygodium microphyllum. The sequence goes on from NC_141136.1 coordinate 6,033,243, forward strand.
ATCTTCTTCATTAGACGACCTGTTCCCATGCTGTTCAAGCCTACATTTTGCAGGTACAGCAGCCATCCAGCTTGTATTTAATCTTCCACTACTTCTGCCTACTATTCAGCATCCTGTGTTTGCTGATTGGAGGTTCTACCCGGCTGCTATTCTTTTGTTTTCTCCTCTACTTGGGTGCCCAGAAATCACCTGCATAGCAACCATCATCTTGGACAGATTTCGGTATCATCTTCTTCTCCAACACCTCCTGAGGACTGTATTTCACTCCCTCTACTACTATCCTTCATCTTCCAGTGCGTACTTTGACATTCCATTGCCGAAAGGACTACGTTTTGCTCCCTCCATAGACCAGCCCTTTCCCTTGTCATTGACACCTCTACCCAAAGGGCTGTGTTTGGCTCCCTTCACAATGAAAATCCCTTTCAATTGCCATTGTCTGATCATCCAAGACAATGCAGCACACTTTGACGTTCCACTGCCTAGAGGACTGTGTTTCACTTGGACCTGTTAGGTTTGTATAATTCTTTTGTGTTGCATGAATCAAAACCCTTGCCTGTTTCTTCTTTTGACGTATAGGATCCAGATGGCTTTGCATATGTGAACTTCAATAGAGGGGGCTCATGAAGCAGACGAAATTCAGGTACATCTACAACTTTTGTTTCATTTGAGCATATCACACACACTTCTCACTTCCCTCCCATCCCACCCTCTTCTATATCACACCTCTCATCATCTTTCCAAAACCTTGGATTACACTCTACATCTACATCACACACCCTAGGGGTTGGATCTTCCATCTCCGCTCCTAGCACCTTTTCCTTCTCCACCCCATTCTTTACCTCTTTGCACCATGGTACTTCGTTAGGGGGAATGCCACCCTTTAACACAGTGTCTCTCACTTTTCAGCACATGAGCACACCCATAACTCTTGGGACGACTGTGATGGGCATCCCCCTCACTATCCCTAGCTTCACATCTCCCATGACCACTCATACACAGGGGTTTCCATCCTCGGCCTATGGTGCAACTTCACACTCTCCTTGGGTTACACCTACGCAAGGATTCCCATCTTCTACTCACCGTGTTCCCGTCCCGCCTCCTTGGGTTCCTCATGTGAGTACCATGCCCATGCCTAATCAACCCATCCCTACCTATGGATCCACCTTGCACACTACATGCATGCCTAGTGGGCACTCTGGGGCCCATTCCCAAGTGTACTCCACTCCCCCATCCTACCCACACTACACTTTTTCACACTATTCATCTTCGAGCACTACCACTCCTGTAGCAATGACCAAGAATGCCTTCACGGATAAGACACATTTTAACGGGTCAAATTTCACCACTTGGTCTAATTTCATGCAACAAGTGCTTGAGTCTCAGGGTCTTTGGGACCTCGTCATCGGTCTAGAACCTATGCCGAACCCTCGACTAGCTCACCTTGATTACATCTGTCAATGGAGAGCCCGCAATGCCATAGCCAATGTTGAGCTGATGCAGGGATTTCTTCCTGAGTTTCACTCTCCGTTGCAGCACTTCCCGCTCGCATCAAAGCACTGGAGTCACCTTCTCGACCACTATGCGGCTCGTGATCGTACTCGGCGCATCAATCTCGACTTTGAGCTTCAAGAGTTCTCTATTAAGGAAGGGGATGATCTGAAAGTCAAGCTGGTTTAATATAGGCGGTTACTTGCAGAGTTTTCTACTACTGGCTCTCGAAAGTCAGATGACGATCAGGTTACATTCTTCTTGAATAAGTTACCCGACAAGTACTTTAATTTCATTTAACACGTCATCTCCCAACCTAGATTGCCAACCTTCTACGAGTTTGAGTGCCAGTTCTTGTGTTACACGAGGCTGTATGATCAAGTCCGCATAAAATCCTCATCACAGCCTTATTCAGAGCAGAGGAGGTTGGTTGCCTCTTCTTCGGGAGGGACAACCACTAGTGGCAAGAACTCGCTAGATGCAAAGGCAAGCCAATCAAAGAGTGACTCCTCTTCCTCAGATGGAACCAAAGAATCTAGACCTATCTGGCAGCAACTCCCTAAGAAAAACCATTTTTGCACACATTACCAGAGAGCGGGCCATATGGACGAGGAGTGTCGCTCCAAGGCCCAAGGTCTTCCACCTAAAAAGCCTCAGTAGACCGCTACAACTGCACAGTCCAGTGGGGCTACGCCCTCCGCTCCTGCTTCATCTGCTCCTTCAGCACCCGTTGTTGTTGTTGTTGGACATGTGGCTCGAGTACAACCTCAACAGCCCTTCTCTCTCACTACCCTTGAGGGATTGGCTGATTGGTCTGCAAGTTCCGATCCCGTTGCACGTCATGCATCTATCTCACCTTCCTCCCCACCTCGTCAGGGGTTCCCTTGGCAAAGCCCTGCTACTGGACATACGCAATGGTAGCCACCTTCTTTGACTCGCGTACCTCTAGGTCTTTTTGGATACCCTAGGTCAGTCTAGCATTCATTTTTCGCACTCTTAGAGTCAAGCCCATAGAATTCATTATCCTTAGTTTTTCCATTTTTTTGTCTTCCACTGCATTTACTCATACACATACACATTCATTCCATTTATTTTGAGTTAGATTTTCTTTCTGTTCTGTTTTGCTTTGGAGCATCTCACCACTAACCTCTATGTTTGCAGATTCTCATCTCTTTTGCATGGTTTTGTCTTTCAGTGTAGGGCTAACTTGCAGATTGCTTTGGTCCTCCCTGAGCTAGAGACATGGGAATGTGCACCGTTCCTTTCATGGTTTCATCATCCTAGGAGTGCTTGCTCTTCTTCCAACATGGCGGTTTTCCCTCCTAAGGCGGATCGTGAAGCATCTCTCTCGATGCTATCATGGCGGTGACTTCTACCTTGCTCTTCTAGCAAGGTGCTTCATGCACTTGGTCTCCTTTCATTTCTTATGGTTCTCGACACCATATGAAGACCGACATCAAGCTCCTCTTCCTTCTTTGGCATCTACATCCTGGTTGAGAGGGGGTTCCTACCCTTCTTGGTATTCTACAGGCTTCAGCACTTTGTCTTCGATATCGGCTTTTTCCCTATGTTGTACCTTTTCCCTTTGCATTGCATGATTACATCATCCTTGTACTAGGGCGCTTGTGCAAGTGAACAATTCCCCCACGAGGGACACTGTCCAAGTGGCACCTGCTGCATAAGCATTCTTCAGCATGTAGCATACTTTGCATCTCATTGTGCAGAGCACCACTTGCGCGGATCCTAAGTTGTTTTCACTGACGGCTGTTGTTACCACACCACCCTTCTTCATCACATGGATGCCTCATCACCTATTTTTCCTCGTCATCGACACCCTGAGTGGATGGGTTAGCTTGTATTGTTTTGTGATGTGTTGGGTGTACCCTCCTTACTCCAATCTTCTGGGTCACTTTTACTCAATCAGCCGCATTCCATCAAATTTACTTCACTTATTCAAAAAAAAAAACATTCCATGTAGTTCCATCTGCCTTTCTAGGGCTTGGTAGGCCACTGGGCAGACGACGTGCACCCTTTGTCCGATACCCTTTCCTCCCTGGGGTGATTACTTGGATTCCCTTGGTAAGATAGCCATCGCCTCTGTAGTCTTGGTAGGCCACTGAGTAGCCGACGTGCACCCTTTGTCCGATGCCTTGGCTACTTTGGGATGGGATGCCTTGGGGTACATAAACATCACAATGGCTGGCCTAACCTTTCAGCTCAGTTTTGGGCCTCAGAGGGGGTGTTGAGCTAAAATATGCATTACTTGCTGATTAGCTTTTTAAACAGCCCCAAAACACACTAAAAATGCTCTTTTGGAGTAAAGCCCTAAAACAGGGAGCGGTTCGAGAGAGTTCAGAGGAAACCCTAAAACGGGGAGTGGTTCGAGAGAGTTCAAAGGAAACCCTAAAACGGGGAGTGGTTCGAGAGAGTTTAGTGGAAACCCTAATTTTTGGGGCACCCTTCCACATCTATAAATAGACGGGCTACCCCCATTCAGTGATCATCCTTGTTTGCAGGTTACACCAGCCCGCAAACCCTCTGCTGCTGTTGCCGCCCAGTTTCCAACCTACAGCCCGCCTCCATCTGCTGTCCAGCCAACATCGACTACAGCCATGTTATCTTCAGCCTATCCTTTGCTGTAGGCAACAGCTCTCAGCTGTTGGCGACTGCTCCAGACTGTCTCGGACTGTTGTTCAGCCTGCTGTCCATCATCTCCAGGGTCAGACAGCTTGCATTTTCAGCATTGCAGGCCCTAACACTCTCAGGCACTATTTCAGCCTGCTTTTTACAGCAAACTGTGCATAGTTTCCAGCCTCCGATCAGTAGTACACTGCTACGTTTACCAATTTCCAACCTCCAAACTGCTGCGTTTTGGTGACCAGCCTGCTGCCATTCACTATTCAGCACTCCTACACTTCGACTGCTGGTCACAGACTTGGGATCCGTCTTCGATGGACGTCACACTCCGACATTGCTCTGCCCTTGAGCACACTGTACACTCTTACATTCATTTACAGCATTCATTCACTTCAAAGTTGTGTTCTCTCTACCTTCTTCTGTTTGTGTTTGAGTTTTGAGTTTTGCACTTGGGGTTTGAGTTTTACCCTCTGTGTTTGTGTCTGTCTCTTTGTGTTTCTGTCGTGGTCGTACACTCTATGTCCCCTCAGTGCAAACCCTAGCAGTTTCCTTCACATAGGCAACTGAGCACACTTTGTCTGATATCCTATCCTCTCTGGGGTGACTACTTGGACTCCCTCGGTAAGATAATCATCGCCTCTGTAATCTTGGTAGGCCACTGGGCAGCCACCATTCACCCCTTAGCTGCTTTGGGATGGGACAGCTTAGGCAAAATTGGGTTGGCCTTTCCTTTTAGCCTTATTTTGGGCTCCAGAGGGGGTATTGAGCTAAGAAATGCATTGCATGCTGATTATCTCTTAAACAATCCCAAAATATGCTTATTTAATGAAAAACACAAAAACAATGCATAGTTCAAGAGAGAGTCTATTTCGCAATGCTTTAAATTTGATCTCCTTTGGTGGATGATCCTTGTATGCTAATCACTTTTCACTCCAAGGGGCTTTGTTGGGTTTTACTCACACCTACACTCGCATAGGAGTTTCGGTGATCCGCAGTGGGACATTGGGACACTTTTTACTCTCCGTAAGAGAGGTTTTTCCGCCCAGTCATATTACTCCTTATTTGTGTATTTATGTTACACAGTTCGGTCCCTTATCACACATTACACGCTTTCATGTGTGAACGCACCTTAAGGCACTTACACAACCCTAAAGTCTAAGGGTTGCACTTTTGTACTTTGTCTTACACACTTTGAATCTAATCAAGTGTCGAGTTGTGTCTACACTCTCACTCTCTCTACTGTCTAGGCTCTATGTGCTGAGCTAATAGCTGCCATCTCTGATTTAACAAAATGAAGATTGCAAAGATGGCAAATAGTGATGAATGGCCTGGGCTATGAGCTCTAGGCATGCAAATACTGAATGATGTAATATACACATGCCGCCTATAAATAGGCATGAGGATGACTATACTCACAAGGATGTAATGAATTATGTCCACATGCTAACTATAAATAGTCATAAGGATAAAACGTGGCCAATTTCATCCAAAAGGCCTAAACGGACTGACAAATGCATGGCAAATGGTCCAAATCAAACCTAAAATGGCCGACTGATAAATGCATGGAAATGGTGAATGGTCCAACCTAAAATAATCATGGTGACACATTGCAAACGTGTGTGCCTAACTGAATACAAAGTGGAGCTGGACATTGGATCTCAACAAGTTATGTGGATGACTTGATAGTTCATGATTAGTAAGAGAAAGAGTCAGAACTATGGTTGTTGTGAATTGTCTGAGAAGATGTGGGTAGAAAACATGCAGGACGTCAAGTGATGTTGCAAATGTCAATATTATGCATGAAGATTTACAAAACAGTTAGGACTATTGTCCCCATCTGCATCTAGATATCCTCCCTAACAAAGCCATAAAATATCTGAAGCCTAGAGAAGGAGTTTACCTTCTCATGCACCAACATATTCAGCCTTTTCAACTCAATGAGGTGTTGCTCCCGTTCCTCTGACAACAGCCTTTCAAGGTTGTGAAGTTCAATATGCAATTCCGAAATCACTTTTTCCTTGTTTGACAAAGATGCTTCTAAATTGCTGTTTCCACTTATGTCCTGTCTGCCATAACCAGATCAAGCATTAGAACCTACGATGAGCTTACAATTAAAAACATTGTTCACAGTTACAGGTGTATACACTAATCAATCAGCATCACACCTGCATTGCATCTCAGAAATACAATTAAAAAAAATGGATATGCTTTTTTTTCATACAGCATCTGCCTGGCCACAACTTAGTAGTCCTGGTAAGATCAACAAGTTTTCTGGAGTCTCTGATCTAGCTAACATAATTGCATTGTAACCTTTTCTACTTGTTTCACATGTCAAGGGTGCAGCTTGGCTCAGCTGGGGAAACACCAGTTTAGTCAAAGATATACTAGACCAAAGTGCATATTTCATGCTTCTACAACTTGTGGCATTTTTCATTGTTGAATTTAGCAGTCAAGTTTTTTCACTTGATTCTGCTCACAAACTAGCTCACTGTATCTCAGGTATCAATTGAGAATTCCAAACTCTTCTACATATCTAAAATGAATCAAAAAAAGCTTGTCTCTCATATTTTTCATATGCATTACTCATGAGGCAAAAGAACCAATTGTTTTGTTCCATTTTCACCAACAACTTAGAGATAAGATTATGAGATTTCCAGAAATCCAGCATAGTACTATAAAGTAGTACATGTCAACACTATGGATGAGGCTTTCCTGCATTAGGTTTCAGGTTTCAGAAACTTCTACAAGCAGCACAGTACGAAAACAGAAGGCAACCGCTCAAAAGCAGAACTTACATTAACAACACTAGAGTATTAAGTCCTTAGTCCTAAGGATTTTAGATATCTTGATTCCCAAAGTGTGATTTTCCCCCTAGAACATTAGAACATTTAAATCCTTTACAAATCTTCGTTTTCAAGGGGTGATTTTTTCCCAAGCTGAAAAACACAATTTGAGCAAAACAGAAGTCTCCTATGAGAATGACCTTTCTTGAAAACGTGTATCCTGGGTGTGTGCAGCTTGCAACTGTGACCTTAACTGATCCTGTAGCCCAAGCAAAACCACAATTGAGTACACATATTCAGAATCATGTTCTTTCTATGCTAAGGGCAACCAGAGTGTGCACCTTTTCTCTCTCAAGGCTCAACAAACGAGACTGTGCTCTTTCAACCTCATCTGTCAAAAGATTAAGTTCCGCTTGTTTTGCTGCTCGCTCTTCCTCTGTAGTCAATCACGATCTAAGGTCAGCATTCATGAGTCTTTAGATATAAAACATAACAGAAGATTAGCAAGAAGTTACAAGCAGGAGACACACATTGATGAAAAATGCTAACTTTGTATGTGGCACAAAAAGAGAACCTGTTTGTGCTCGAAACTCAAAAAGCTGACTCTGACCATAATCATGCAGCCGTTGCATATTTTGCACACTCTCCTTCGCCGTGCGCAGTTGGTCTTGTAATGCTTGCTCCCTAATGATTACCATGCATCATTACATCGAATACAAAGAGGAAGCACCTAGAACTTCAGGATTTAGGAAAATTCTCTCCCACCAACCTCTCCTTTAAGACCTCTAACATCTTCTGGTTTTCTTCAGCAAGGCTCCTTTGCTTCATTTCCACTATTTCCTTTATTTTTTCTTCCATCTGCAGACATAGTCATCACTTTAGATCACATCTCCTAAGAGAGTTTCAGTCTAGCACAGTTCCAAAATTGAACAGGTTGATTTGAAGAGACATTAAAGGTCCATTGAAAATGTTCCAATTTAATCTTCCACTGTTTATTCAGTTACAAAATCAGCTTTTAGAAGAGCTGGTCCAGCATGTCGCTACTGCTATGGATTCAAAAGCAAGCCATTCAGATCAATGTTTCCTTTTGTTCTATTATATTCTCATCTAACACTTTCTTCTATCCATGTTCCTGCTTTCATTGTGCACTCTCACAAGATTGCCCCATGAGAGCATTGTCTAAGTGGCACCTTGCTACATAAGCATGCCCATTATGCATTACCCCCCCTGCTGGAAACACAGCTGGTGTGAGCAGTCCAAAGATAATGAACAGCAGACTGAAATGGCCGCCCAGCGCACTGATGATGCCACCCAGAAAAACACAGCACAGTAGAAGAGTCCTCTTTGATCAACTCTGACTTCTACTAAGGCAAATGATACCACGTGAATGTGCACAGCAGAAGGAAACAATGAACATGGAGTGAATAGAGAAGAGATGTAGTGAAACGAAGGACCAAAACTGACAGAAATCTAAATAATATAAGGTTGGTCTCAATCAGCTTCTACATGCAGCATGGAGCATCAATGAGGGTGTCAAATGGAGGCAGGAGATGAAAATGATGGCAAGGAGGGCTAACATTGAAAATGACAGCGATTGAATGAATGATAGTGAAGTGAAGCGGGGAAGCCATAAAAGGCATACATGCTGAAATTGGCCAACCAGAATACAAGTCGGACCAGCAAATAATGCACTAAATGCTAAATGCAATGCAGTAAATGCTGCCTGTGTGCCCAATCGAATCCATCCTTCACATGGCAATAAATGCCTATCCAGAAATGAAGGAAACAGGCTGCCTGAAGTGAAACGCAAGAGTGGACCACATGGCAATTCCGGATCAGCACTCAGAGTAAGCTGTTTATGACACGAACCTTCCAAATCACCAATGGGACTGTCTCTGCTCTAGTTTCACAGAAGGATAGTCTTACCAATATGTACATATTGAATTCAATCGCTGTTCATTCAGTGACACCTATGCTTCCTAATTGTCTTTCAACAAAGAACAGGTACATGCAGTTTATGAGACTTGGAAGTAGTCTGACCTTGAGTTCCTCAAGGCATAATACAGACAAGAGTACAGCAGGGCAAGCTATGAGTGCTTGTGTGTGCTTGTCACCTGCTGGTTAAAATCTTACCATTTTGTATTTGCAGATTATACCATTACACCTGCTCCTCTTCTCTTTCAATAGCTAGATGTTCTTTTTATAAATCTCGCCACCTTGCACATTCTCTTATGACATAGGGGTTTGTACCTTTGGTGTACTTTCATGATGGGTTTTTGTCCCTTTTACACATATATGACGTATTACCCAAACCAAAAGTGTGCAATACAAGTGTGTGTATGTGTACTTAGACAAAAAGACTGAACTTGTGTACCTGCTGTTCTAACTGGTGGTTACGTTCTTCCAGTCTTCTAATGGTAGCCTGTTGATTCCTGAGATGTGCAGCTTCTGTTCTATACTCTTCCAGCTCATGTTTCATCTTCCGATTTTCAGACTCAAGTTCAGTAACCTTGGAAGCCAATTCCTGTGTTTGGAAGTTTGCATGTAAGAAATTATTGAATGGTTGGAAGAGCATTGCAAAATACCTAAACCAAGATTTGCACATGCTAGTATTGATATGAACACCAGTGGCACAAAAGCCCAATAAGGACATGAACAAACATCACAAAATAAAAAGCGCCCATTGCCCATCTCAAATGATTTGTTGCAAAACACATCTAATCATCTGTAGTCACCTATTTGAGCCAGGTTGAAACGCCCTGGAAATTCGTACCCATGAATTGAGCTCATAAACTTAGGAGGGCCGATTCAGGGGCATAAAACATAACACCAAAGGGACAAAACTCAAGCCTAGAAAGTAACTATCACACTGGCATTTTCAGAAAATATGCCAGATTTGAACAAAGACCTGTACCAGCATGGTGCCTGTACCCAACATCCACATTGCTCCAAAATATTCAATTAGTATGAAGCTGTTGTTGTGCCTGAGAGCATTCACAGGAAGGTTCTAGAATATAACTGGACAGAATAGACCCAAAACTCACATACAGAATGGTACAAGTTGAAATATCAAGAGAAGTTGGAACAAAAAACAGCAATTATGCTTTTTGAGCAGCCACTGCAGGAATTTTAATCAAAGTTTTGATTATCTCCATATATTGACAGTTGGTAATTAAAAAAATTCCAATTAAAGTGTGGCTAATTATACTACTCAGAAGAATTTTATAAAGAAGTACATGTGCTCAACAGTCTAGCTGGAGCTGACTCAAGGTCACTGAGCAATCAAACATACAAGCCTCTCAAGGCAGTTTGGGGGGCATGGGGGAAAGAAGCCATGAAGGAGTATACCGCCACCCGGGGCTGCCGGCCTGCATCGTGAAAAACAGGTCATGGCTGCCCCAAGTGAACAAGAAGTGATGTCAAAAACTAATACTTATCCCAAGCACAATATGCACATTAGAAATCACTAGGAGGAGGACATCAGAGCACACCGTGGCTGCAGCAAGTGCAGGAACTGGATCTGGAGCTTCATATAGCTTTTGATAAATGTTCAAAAAAGCATTCTCTCCAAATTTGGCTCTCTTTGTGAGATTGTCTACCTCCTCTTGATAGCCTTTCAACAGGAGAGGAAACAGCTTAGGCTTTTCCTCAGCTGGGGCCTTTTTGAATTCTGCTCAACAAAACAGTTAAAGTCGGTTTAATAAGATCAAACAGAAGAAAAGCCTGTCCACTAGAAAGATTGCATATATCAAGAGTTTACCCCGAGTGCTATCAGCAAGTTTTCTACGATTCTTAAGGCTTGCCTCTTGATTTTCACCAATCCGTAGTCCTTGTTCATCAAGCTCGCTTCGCTCATTCTCAAGATTAAAATCTGTGAAAGAAATGGCATCCAAACAAGGATATTTAGAAATACAATGTTTTCTAATTAGAACTTCTGTCAATTTCTTGTCTGCAAAAGAGGACTGCTGTAGTGTATACTAAAAACATTTTCAAATCTACCCAAGGTACTGTCACAAATTGTCTTATAGATAAGATAGAGAGAGATCAAAGATAAAGGAAGAGAAAAAATAGAGAGATGTCAAAGATATGAGAGATTCACTCTAAAATTTTGGTGGTTTCCAGACGGTGAAAACAAAAACAAAGCATCCTAATACAAACTTCAAGGTTGACGTCAGCAGTTTGATAATGAGACAATGTTTGAGTTTGAGGACCAACATGTAAGTTCGAGTACAAGCATAAGTTTCTGGCTACAAATATCTGTGATGTTTCTTCACAATTCGTGGCGGTCAAATGATGTCAATATATGAAACACAGTCCAAATAAGAACTTTCTCCAGGAAAAAGGCTTCAGCTCAGAATGTAAAAAGGTGAACTACCCACCACTTTGTCTTTGTAATTTGATGAAGATGTCCAGCCAAACAGCATGAACCCCTCTCTAGATGAGCACTTGCTGCTAGGGGTGACAAGAAGATGCCAAAGGGAGTAGAGAGACCTCAATTGGGACATATTAAATATATATCCATTCAGGGAATGGATGAGCTAAGTCTTTGATCCAACTAGAAGACGATAATGAGGAGCTATCCAAAGTGCAAAAAAGAACCTCTCCCGAAGAAAGACATCAGGGACTAAAGGGCATGGGGTGGACATGCCAGCAAGGAAGAGTAGATCCGAGAAGAGAGAAAGTAGTTGTTGCATGATATAATGGCCCTCTAAAAATGTGCATCCCTGAAAAAGCTCCTCACAATCCTTGGAATCCCCTTCTGAAACTGATACAATGGCCAAGGAATCCACAACTGCAATGCTAACATCAATATCCCCCTCTAAATGGGATAAGAAGTTCAAGCGAACCACCAAAGGAGATGGTAGGAGCCGGGGGGATGGATGGGAGCCTAACTCGTGAGGCAATGGTGAGATTCAAGGATGGCCCTACACAAAAGAAGGGAAATGGAGCCAATAACACCCACACTCCTAACCTCCTATCCAAAAAACAATTTTTGTAAGGTAGTATCTATTAGCAATCATGTTTGTTATGCACTGTCATCTCCTACTTCTGAGCAAAAATCTAACTCAAATAGGGACACTAGGAGCTCTGAAATGTCTATCATGTGCTTGACACAGGAGGCAGCTCTATTCAAAGCATGCATTCCTTTTCTTAGTCAAATTAGTGTGCGTTTCTAAGCTTCAGTCAGCTTGTGCAGCCCCTACAGTCCACGATTTGCCCAATCTACCTTGTCAGCATTTTCCCCCTACCATGTCAGCATTTTCTAGCTCGTCCGCTGAAACCAGCCTTTCTCCTCAGATAGGGTGGCAAATAACCTAATTAAGCACTAATTACAGAAAGCATATAATTCACATAAACTGGAAATGAAAACTTTACCACTTTAATCTTGGACATTAGACACCCGGTTTGCCCCAAAGCTTGTGCCCCTTTGCGGTACTTCTTTATCTTATATTGCAAATGGAAGGAATACAATTTAGATCCTCTAATGTCCTCTACTAATTCAAGTGCCTCTTGCTGTCAAATTTGACCAACAAGCCTCCAAACCAATTTACCCCTTGGTTTGCTTGGGAATTGGCCTTCACCCTACCCCTTGAAAGACAAATTCTACCCCAAATTTGATATTGGTTGGCTGGCCTCTTGAATCTCCCTGAAATTCCTCAATTTCAACTATTGAAATTCAAGTCCTAGACCCTCAATTCTGAGCATGCATCCCGAGGAGGCTGTCAACCCCTAATTTCTACTGTAAATTAGGATTTACAATAAAGATTGACTGAAATCTCTTCCTGTAATGGCTCAAACTGCTAGAAAATACTAAGATAATCTAAGAGATGACTAGGGGATGAAAAAGAGAATGTTGTAAAGAGAGAAATTTCAGAGTTTCATCGCAAGAAACGCTAAAAAGCTACTGCTACCTTACTCAAACCGCCATGGAAGCTATCATCTACAGCTTAGGACCACCAAAAAGACTATTGCCCCCTCCTGTATGCTGTCATTTGTACCAAAAGAACCTTGAGTTGCCGTCATCTACTCCTGGAGGGCTCCAAAATGCTATCACATGCTGTAGGACCGGTCCTTGGAGGCTGCAAATCACATCAGCAATCTCTCCTTGCTCTCCAACAATCTCCTTCTCTCTCACAATGGCTGGAATAGACTTCCACGTTTTTTTCCCTTGCATATGCAAGTTTTACCAAGTGGCAATCTTCTAATCCCATTTTTTAGTATTATTCAACTTATTAAATTAATTTTCAAAATACTAATTTTGAAAATTACTTTATTAAATATTCTAGTGCTAAAAAAACTAATTTCACCGACCAATAATTAAATTGGCTAGGCCAATTTGTCTTTCAAGTATTCTTGAGCACTTATTAGCCCTTAAACCTGTTAGCAAATATATCAGCTCATATGTGAATTTGTGCACACCGAGGCTAGGCACATTATTTAGGATATTTTAGGCATTTTTTATAGCCTTCATTTTGGTCATATTTAGCATTTATTGCAGGCCGACCAGCCTTAAATGTTGGCCAACCTGATCCTATTGAGGACATATTTTTGTTCTATATATTCAATGTCGGAACCCATCAGGCACGGAGATCGAGGCAGATATCCATTACGTGCAGTGAGAGACAGAGAGAGTGTGAGAGAGTAGAGTAGAGAGTGAGCACGTTTTTAGGTACAAATGACGAGTGTATACCTTTAGGTTTTTAGATAGATATATATGTGTAAGTACAAGTGTTGAGGGTGCGTTCACAACCAAGCATATTTAAAGGCACGAGGCCTTTATTCCCAACAACCTCCCACCTAAAGGCAATGTGCCTTAAGAGGAGAAAAGAATCAGCTAAGTCTAGATATGTACAAAGCTGAAATGCATATATCTATCTAACTCCCATCATCTGTCAACAATGAGCAAACCGCTCTGTTATTGGAAGACCCTTCGTAAGAAGGTCTGCAGGGTTATCATCTGTATGCACTTTGACAAGCTCAATGCATCACCAAGATCCTTTATGTCAAAGCTGCCATGAAGACTTTGCTTCAGTGAGTCCAAGGCATGAGTATCCCTACCAGCAATCAACATGTCATCTACATACAAAACCAAGATAATTAGGCTGCCATCTGCTGCCTTCTTGGTGTACAAGCTGTGATCCACTTGACTTCTATGAAAGCCTTGGGACTGCATTAATGTATCAAACTTATGATACCATTCTCTTGGTGCTTGTTTCAGCCCATACAAACTCCTTTTGAGTTTACATACCATTTTTTCCTTCCCTTGTTCAACAAACCCTTCATGCTATTGCATATATATGTCTTCATGCAGATCACCATGTAAAAACGCAGTCTTTACATCCATTTGCATGAGCTCCATATTCTCAATTGCAACCAAGCTCAAAATGGTTCTCAATGTAGTCATCTTGACTACAAGAGAGAAAATCTCATCCAAGTCAATTCCATGCTCCTAGTTATAACCTTTTGCAACCAATCTTGCTTTGTACTTTGGTGAGAAACCAGAAGTGACCATCTTGTAAACCCATTTGCATGAAAGGGTTTTCTGCCCTTTAGGCAACTGCACCAAGTCCCAAGTGCCATTTTCTTCAAGAGATTCCATCTCTGACAGCATGGCTTTATACCATTTCTTGCTGTCCTGTCTGTCCATTGTTTCCTTGAAGCAAGACGGTTCACCACAGTCTATCAACATGACATAATCAGCCACATTAATTGCACCAGGAACAAACCTGTCAGGTTGTCTAGTAGCCCTAGACGATCTCTTAACCCAATGGTCATTGTTTGCTCGCTGTTCTTGCAAATTTCCATTTTCAGCATGCTGTCTTGGCATTTCAGCCTGCAAATCAGCATTAACAACTTGCTGTCCTGGCTGTTCCTGCACATGTAATGGCTCATTTTCATGGGCAATAGCTGGCTGATCATTTCCAGCATCATTTCCTGCATTTAGAGGTTCATTTACAACAAGTATTTGCTGCTGTACAATGGGCACATTTTGCTGTCCAAAAGGTATTTCTTCCCGGAATACAACCCTACGGACCTCCTCAATCTTTTCGGGTTGTTTGTGCATGCAATCTTTCCAAAAGATAACGTCATTGCTGCGTACTACTTTCCTTTTCTCGAGATCCCACAATTTATACCCCATTTCACCCTCGTTACCATATCTTAGGAAAATGCATTTACAGGACTTTGACTCAAGTTTGCTGCATTTTTCTTTACGAATGTGCACAAAAGCTTCGCAGCCAAACACTTTCAGATGAGCATATGAAGATGGCTTGCCCGACCACGCTTCTTGGGGAACTCCCCCCCCCCCCCCCCCCGGAAAGACCTGTTTGGTGACCGATTTATTAAGTGAACCGCTGTCATAACAACCTCTGCCCAAAAACCATGGGGTAATGGAGCATGAGATAGCATCGTATGGACCTTATCCTGTATGGTCCAATTCATACGCTTTGCAACTCCATTTTGGGGCGGATTATGAGGGGCAATGAGCTCCCTCTTTATCCCTTTGTTATCACAAAATGCCTGAAAGGCCTTGGACACATATTCCCCACCATTGTCAGAGCGAACATACTTAAGTGTCTTATCTGTCTGATTTTCAGCCAATGCCAAGAATTTTTTAAACTTATCAAGCACTTCATCTTTGCTACGAATGGGGTGAACCCGTACCTTCCGTATAGCATCATCGACAAAGGTGACAAAATATTTCTTTCCCCCTAAAGATAATCCTGGCATTTGACATACATCCAAATGTACTAATTCTAAAGGAGATGATTTCAAAGAAAGAGACTTTTTATGTGACATGTGTGCATGTTTGCCATAAATGCAATGATCACAATGCTCAAAATCAGCATAACGAAGACAAGGCAAGTAACCCAAACGAGAAAACACTTTCATTTCTGTTTGACTCATGTGTCCCAACCGGCCATGCCACAAACAAACGCTTGGCTACTCGGTCACGACAACAACATGGTCACGCACACTAGATACATGAAGTGGATACAAAGTATCACTCTTGCAACCTCTGGCAATAACCCTAGATCCCTTACAGATCTTCCATTTTCCATCACCAAAGGTGATATGAAAACCATCATCATCTAGCTGCCCTGTGCTAATCAAGCTCTTCTTAAGCTAAGGTACATGCCATATATACTGAAGTGTGAAGACAAAGCCATGCTGAAACTGTAACTGCACATTGCCAATACCTGCAATCTCACATGCATAGTTGTCCCCAAGATGGGTAACACCATGTCAACCCCCTGTATAGACGGAAAACCACTCACGATCAGGGGTGACATGAAAGGAAGCACCTGAATCAAGAATCCAGGTATGCATGCCATCATATGTATCTGCAAGTAAAGCATGTTCACCAAAGTGTAAAGAGACAAAGAGTACATCACTCCCACTGTCACTGTCATGAGTGACTACATTCACCTCTTCAATTTTTACACTGCTCTTCAAAGGCTGATTGTCCTTCTTCTCTTCCTTGCTATCATCTGTCTTCTTGCCTTTTCCTTTCTTCCATTTGTAGCAGTCACGTTTACAGTAACCCTTCTTGCCACAATGATGGCATTCAACATCTTTGCCACGTGAATTACTGCGTCCCTTACCATCATATTTGCCCTTTTGCTGTGATCTGCCCCTAGTATGCAAAGCACTGGAAGACTTACTGGATGCATTGTTCTGCCGATTCATCTCTTTTATAAGTAGAGCACTCTCTACATCAGCATACAAAAGAATCACATTAGAATTGCTCATAGCAGTCCTGAATGTATCCCAACTCTCTAGTAGAGTGCAAAGTAAGAAAGTAGCCTTAAATTCCTCATCAATCATGAACTTCAAGGCAACCAACTGGCTGAAAATGGAGTTAAACTCACTCAAGTGAGTAGACATTGCTGTACCCTCTTTCGTACACAAATCGATAAGCTTTTTCAGCCAATACACTTTGCTTGCAGCACTCTTCTGTGCATACAGTTCTTCTAGTCTAGTCCATATAGCATATGCCGAAACCAAACCTTCAATGTTGAAGAGCAAGGCATCAGAAATCGATCGCTCTATGGTTGAGTGTGCAAGCTCATTCAACTCATCCCAATCATCCTGATCCATGTCCGCGGGCTTTGCCCCTTTGGTTTTGATCGGCTTTGCCTGCTTCTTTTGTAACAGGATATTGTAGCACTGCCTTTGCCAAACTGCAAAATTGTGTGCACCTTCAAGCTTCTTTATGTGCATCAAATTACTGCTGTCATTGCTGCCAGCCATGATTTTCAGCCCAAATGTGACCAATAAACCAGCAAATGCAGGCCCAAACTGTCACCCAAGTAACCAAGGTACAAACAAGTACCAATCAGCAATAAATGACCATGCAGAAGTACAGATTTCAGATCTGTAATTAAATTTTCAGAAGCACCAAACCATGTGCTACAGCATTATCCAACTGATTACAGCTGTTCCAAGGGCATGTGCATAACATTACATGAGAAATCCCAAAATTTCAGCTGCAATTTCTGTTGTACATGTACCCACGGGCATAAAATTTGACCCGAATGGTCAAAAGCCCCAAATTTTTGTGCTCAAAAGCGTCAAACACACATCTGCATTTCCTCTGTCATGCATAGGACAGTCCAATTTTGCCAAAATAAAGCAATTTCAGTAAAACCCCCAAATTTTACTAAGTGTTGATGTCCAAATTGCGTGGAATTCAACCTGCATGTACATAAAATGACCAAATGCTGCACAAATTTTGCCCAAACTGCAAAAGCCCCAAGTGTCGGGGACAAAATGTCACAAATTCCTGCAATTTCTAAGACAGATATCATTGTCGCATCTTGCTCGCACCAAATATGGACAAAATCCCAAATTTTCCAAGTCTTGCTTGCACTAATTTCAGTGAAATTGAAAGAATTTCACCAAAATGTGAAAAGCCCCAAAAAATTATCGGGCAAATGTGCACCGACTTCACAATTTTTGAGTCAGATTGTCCAAATCTGTGTTAAGATCCCCAAATTCGGGAAAACCCCCAAATTTCAGGGCCACAGTTGCGTGAAATTCAGAAGTTGTGCCTCCACGCATGAACACTCGTCAGTGGGCACAAGGAATCTCAAATAAATAAAATTGATTTTGTGAAAGATTATGACGGGTCCATTGACCCGCTAGGCTTCGCTGTGAGCCCCGGCCCCGGCCCCCGCTGCCAGTTCCGTCTGTCACGCGCTTACCAACGGGCGTCGTCAGCACCCGCTGGTCAACACCACGCCAACTACTGCCCGCCACAACCAGTCCCGCTGACTTTATGCACCAATCAACTGTTGCTGTCCATCACGCTTCTGCACTGCAACTCAAATGCACACTGGAACTGTCGCCTGGAGCAACTATCATCTATCCAAAACTTGTTGCACGCCGTCCAGCCATTCGTCACTGCTACACGCCCCCCATCAGTCCTATCACCCACGCCTGTGCTCTGATAGCAATTTGTCAGGACCAATTAGACAGAGATCGAGGCAGACAGTCGTTACATGCAGTGAGAGACAGAGAGAGTGCGAGAGATCAGAGTAGAGAGTGAGCACGTTTTTAGGTACAAATGACGAGTGTGTACCTTTAGGTTTTTAGATAGATATATATGTGTAAGTACAAGTGCTAAGGATGCGTTCACACTTGAGCACATTTAAAGGCACAAGGCCTTTATTCCCAACATTCAAGCTCCTCCTCACTCAATTACTCATCTGCCATCACATGTGTGAAACGACTCCATGGAGAGAGAAGCCAATGTCGGTGCCCACGCGGCCAATGACTCACTATGGTATGGATGTTGGATATATGGATTCCATTTCCCAAGCATACATCTAAGTTCTCATATGTATTGTGTTCTTCAATATTCTTTATTTCCCTTTCTCTTTTGTCTTGTGTTTCAGCTGTTTGTTACAACATATATGTTTACGCTTCCATTGCTGCTCCACTTTTGACATGGTATCAGATTTCAAGATCTATGCTCTTGCTGTGTTTTCTTTGTTGATTTCAATACTGTTTTGACCATTGCTAATCAAGCAATTGTTGTTTCCTGCGTTTTTGCTGACATCAACATCCGTACATCTTGCATCAGCCCCTCTCGTTCCTATATGTCAGCTCTAGCCTGCATTTTGGTGTCTCTATATCTCCTCCTAGGTAGGTGACTACATAATCAGGCCGTTTCTCCTATTTTAGGCAATCTCTGACTGATTTTTTGACTTTTTGCAGCAAATTTCTTCTTGTTTTGGTTAGATTTTAGCGAATATTGCATGTGAACTCTCCTTTTCTACAATTTGTGCTTGTGGTTTGGTTGTGTTCCCTCTCCAAATACCTTCTTTTCTCTACTTCTCTTCTAAATTCTCTCCAGATGGCTCCTCCGTGCACATCCACTAATGATAAGTTACATAGACCTAATTATCTTACATGGAGTACTATGATGAAGGCTTGGTTTATACAAAAGCAATTATGGTACGCGGTTTGCAAAGCTATTGAACATCCTCGGCAACCTTCTCTTGTTCCAATTGATTTTGATGAAGACAACCATGAGGAATCTGTTGTGCTAAGAAATGCACTTAGCTACTTAAACAGCCCCAAAACATGCTTATTTTAGGCTTATTTTAGCCAAAACCCTAAAACGGGGAGCGGATCGAGAAAGTTAAGTGGGAGAGGATCTAGAACCCTAATTTTCTATAAATTGACAGCCAGCCCTCCACTCTTTCACAATCTCGTTTTTGCAGGTTTCAGGTGTTACCAGCTTGCTGCCCACACCCCAATCACGGAGGACATCTCAGCCCTTGCTGTCCATCACTGTTCCCTACAGTCTGGCGCTTGTTTCCAACCCTCCGCACGTTGATTGTTGTTGTTTCTACCTGGCGATTGACTGTTGTTCATATGCACTGTTGTCGTACAGCCTGCCACGCCAGCAAACTGCTGCGTTTGTAGACTCTAGCTACCGCCCTGACAATTTTCTCTCTCATGTCTGCAGTCGTTGCAGTCTTTCTCTCTCTTACAGGCTATCCTGCCTGCGTTTTCAATCTTTCCCTCCGCACGTTGATTGCTGTTGTTTCTACCTGGCGACTGACTGTTGTTCATCTGCACTGCTGTCGTACCTGCCGCTCCAGCAAACTGCTGCGTTTGCAGACTCTAGCTACCGCCCTGACAATTTTCTCTCTCATGTCTATAGTCATTGCAATCTTTCTCTCTCTTACAGGTTGTCCTGCCTACGTTTTCAGTCTTTCTCTCTCCTCACTACTGTCTACATCAGATCCAACTGTGTTTGCTGGTGTTCGACATCCGGAGGCTGCCTTGTTGCGATTTGAGATCCGTTCGGAGTACAACACACTCTCCAACTCATTACCCCTGCCCTGATCCTAGAGATACAGGAGTTCGAGGTTCAGTATTCATTCACTATATAGTATGTTTGCTGCATGAGCATCGTATTATTAGTAGTCATATCATTTCATTTATTCACTATGTTCATTGTCTCTGAGTTACTCTAAACCTAACCCTAACTGTGTTCTTTTAATAAGTCTGTGCTTTGTCGTACGGTTTCTCTTTATGTTTCTGTGTTAGGGTATTTTTCTTTACAGAATCGGTGCTTACATGGGATTCGGACCATGCCCGTGCTTACTCAATCTCACTTCAGTGTATTTCCAAAGCAGTCCTACCAGCGGTTACCGCTTGCAAGACATATTCTAAAGTATAGACGAAGTTGCAGCTGATGTACGTGGCACCTTCCACCATGCGCGCAATTACTCTTTATGGACAACTCTAGCGAATTCCGTTCAAGGCCAAAGATACTATCCAATCTTTTCTACTTTGTGTGACCCAGATCCAAGACCAGCTTTGGCAAATGCAATCTACCCTCGTACTCTCCAAACTCCCTTCGGTATTCAATGGAGTAGCCAATGCTTTGAGAGCACAGACATCATCAACTCCGGTCAATTTTACACATATGACCTCAATGCTACTCCAGCATGAGGCATCTTTGCAGTTACAAGGGCAGCTTTCGTCAGGTTCTAGTAAGACTCTTGCAACTTCAGAGAGGGATTCAAAGAAGAAGTCGAAGATCCAGTGTTACTACTATGGGAAAAAATGTCATTTATAGAAGGATTGCAAAGAGTTAGCGGCTTCCAGGAAGGAGGAGAAGAAGACGAAGCGGAATGTGGACTCCCACGACGAGTCATCGTCTGCCTCCGAATCAAACTCCAATCCTCTGGCCAGGGAGAAGTCCAAGGTGCAGAATGGCTCAACTTCTTCAAATTGTGGTAAGGAATTGATGGCTCCTTCCTTAGCTACTTTCTAGTGGTGGTAATGACAGCATCTCTCACGAATCTCCAATGCCACAGAGGGAGTGTGAGAGGGTGGTGACATGGAGCAGTCGCACCTCATCTATACATCTATATGGATGCACAGTATCTAGAGAGGGACTTCCCTCACGCATTGATTGAAGTCTGGCAGGTTCAAATCTTGGAGCTAGAATTGACCAAGTTCATGATGGGTTGTTCCTTTGACAAAAAGTGGGATTGATTCCTCGTCATGAGCTCGCATCAAAGGACACTTTGGCGGTCTGTGGCCAAAGGCAAGGAATCCATGGTCATGTGTCAAAAGATGACATACCAGCAAGACAATAAGATTTGCAGGAAGGAACACGGAGTAAACTCGACAAACATGAAGAAGAGAAAAAAAGAGAGAAGAAACTTTGATGAATGGAACGATGAAGTTCTGAATCATGGAGTGAATGTGATACAAGGAGACAAGGGTGCCGTAGCACAAGGAAAATGATAAAGACAACCACGAACCACGAACCGCAATGTCCTCCTAAAGGGGTGTGAGGATAAGGGAGAGACTGGAGAGAAGAGGTGACGGATTGAAAGAATCAGCTGTGAGGAATGAATAAGAGAGTGGCCTATAATTCCATCCATTTGGCATCCATTGGTGAATAATTCTAAAATTTTAGAATTATTCACCAATGGATGCCAAATGGATGGAATTATAGGCCACTCTCTTATTCATTCCTCAGGTACCAAAATCTCATCTAGCTCCTCAACCTTAGGCTAAATTTCAGCAGACATATCCTCTGGCACATCACCATGAAAAGGCCTCAACAAATTGACGTGAAAGGCATTATGTATCCACCAATGTGGAGGTAATTTCAGCCAATATGCCACATTGTTGATCTTCTCCAACACCTAGAAGGGCCCATAGTATCTCATACTCAACTTTGGATACAATCTTTCTCTTCCTTTCATCTTTTTCAGCCTTGCCTTTTCAAAACGCAGCAATACATAATCACCCTTTGCAAACTACAAAGCACGTCTATGTCAATCAGTTGCCCTCTTGACGTGAAAGGCATTATGTATCCACCAATGTGGAGGTAATTTCAGCCAATATGCCACATTGTTGATCTTCCCAACACCTAGAAGGACCCATAGTATCTCATACTCAACTTTGGATACAATCTTTCTCTTCCTTTCATCTTTTTCAGCCTTGCCTTTTCAAAACGCAACAATACATAATCACCCTCTGCAAACTGCAAAGCACGTCTATGTCGATCAGTTGCCCTCTTTTGCTTTTCTTGCAATCTCTGAAGTACATATTTTATCTTTGCATAGGCTACATCCAAGTTTTCCACATAACGATCCGCCTCAAAGATCTTATCCTTAGTTTGCAAAATAGGTAGTACCTTCTTGCTGTCAGAGTGCAGCGATGAGGAAGCGTAGGACAAAGACTGAGAGAGAGTAAACATAGAGAGAAGAGAGAGAGAGAGAAAAGGAGACTGTGTAAATGCAGAAAATCTACAGTGTAGTATGTTGTATAAGAGTCCAGAAATATACACGGGGGAAGAGGAAATATCTGCGTATGTCTCCGACTTGATGACCTCGATCTCCGTCAGCCCAAGCACAATCTATCTCAACCAACAAATCTCAAGATCAGAATCTGAAGTGAATAAATACTAAAGTGTGCCACAAACTGGCTATAAATAGCCAAAAAAATAGGAAATAATTGCACCAGGTCGGCTGCATTAAATGCAGCCGACTGCAGTAAACTGGCCGACTGTGCAGTCCGACTGGACAGAACTGCTATCCGACTACCCAGTGCCACGTGGCATCCTGCCATACGGCTGTCGTGTCCTTTGCGCTGATGTGGAACTTGCTGTACTCTATTGTCCACCGACTGTCCAAGAAATGACTCTCTAACACCCCTCTCACATCCTAGACCGGTCAAAAGACCAAGGGATCTGGAATGCTGCCGAAGAAGAGTCTGGGGAAGCACCTTCATAAACAAATCTGCAAGATTATCCTCCGTCTTGCAATACTCCACATCAATGGTCCCATCCTGAAGTATCTCCCGACTGAAGTGATACTAGATCTCAATGTGCTTCGTCCGGACATGGAATATAAGATTCCGTACCAAGGCAATGCAACTCTCATTGTTGCACCGCAAAAGAGTAGGCCGAGTTTGGGGGCAGCAAAGCTCCTCCAACAATCTCCGAAGCCACACAACCTCACATGTGGTGGAAGACACAGCTCGATACTCCATCTCAGTAGAAGAAAGGGCTACCATGGGATGCTTCTTGCTACTCCAAGAGATAACACCCATACCCGAGGTAAAACAATAGACTATAGTAGACCGTCAGTGATCCACATTGCCAGCCCAATCCGAGTCACTCCAACCTGCAAGAACTAGATCTGAAGCATTTGTACCTACAAGATAAGAAATCCCTAAGTCAGAGGTCCCCCTGAAATACTGAAGAATCCTCAAGGCAGCCTACCAATGTACCTATTTGGGTTCAGTCATAAACCCTGCCAAAAGGCCCACAGTAAAACAAATATCAACACGAGTGTTGAGAAGCCAAATCAAGGATCCAATCAACTGACGGTAGCGGAAAGCATCCATCACGAGAGAATCTAAGTGTGAAGTGGCCTTCTAGTTCGGATCCATAGGAGTAGTAATGGGCCGATAAGTCTCCATCTCAAAAGTCACCAAGAGCTCTTGAATGTACCTCTGTTGAGAGATGAAAATCCCCCTCTGAGACTGATAAATCTCATGACCCAAGAAGAAATGAAGAAGCCCCAAATCGGTCATCTCGAATGCCTGATGTAAAGCTATCTTGGTCTCTCGAACCTTCTGTGCATGATCCCCTGTCACAATCAAATCATCAACATACAACACAAACAACATATGACCAACCTCGAAAGTGTGCACATAAAGCTGCAGATCAGCCTTGCAGCGCCGATATCCCAACTTTGAATGAAGAAACAAGTCAATCTTCTCGTTCCATGCACATGGAGCCTGCTGGAGGCCATACAAGGCCTTCTTTAACCTGTAAACTTTCCCATCCAAGGATCCAAAGCCAAGAGGTTGCTCAACATAGATCTCCTCCTGCAAGTCACAATTCAAAAAGGCCGATTTCACATCCAACTAATAGACAGGCCATCTCCTATGGCCAGCCAAGGCAAGAACAACTCGAATAGTTGCCATACGAGCAATGGGGGCAAAAGTATCATGGAAATCAATACTTGGGCGCTGAGCAAAACCTTTAGTAACAAGGCGAGCCTTGTGCTTGTTCAAAGAACCATCACTGAGGTACTTGGTCTTGAAGACCCACTTGACACCAATCACCTTCTTGGGAGAGGGACGAGGCACAAGAGACCAAGTGCCATTCCTCTCAATAGCCTCCAACTCGGCTTCCATGGCCTTCCGCCAATGATCAGACTGCAAAGCCTCCTTCACGGAGTGGGCTCACAATGCTGCATAACACAGGTCAGCAAACAATAGTTGGAGCAAACAAGCTCCGAAGAATGTACCCGGTTCCTCCGTGACCTCCGCAGTCCATCCTGCAGTTCCCACTCCTCAAGGACCCCCTCGATCCCTGAATCTCGGAGTGTGTCACGGGCCAAACGAGAACAAACCTCTCCCCGTCGCTCTCCATTTGTTGAAGACTCGAGTATATCCACTGGTGGAAGCTCCTCGAGGGTGGCTGGTGGAAGAGAAGACTCTGAATCAAAAGAAGAATCTCCATCAAAAGGCTTGGGCTCCAAAAGAGCTGTCTCGGGAACCTAACTCTCCCCTGGATCTCCAAGGACGGGATGCTCCTTACCCCCCTCTGTGGCCGGAACTTCCATGAACCGCATATCTCGGCTCATGTAGACATCCCGCTTGACGAGATTAAACAGACGATAAACTTGGGACTCGAAGCTATAGCCAACAAAAACTTGTCGTTGGGAAGCCGCCTCAAACTTATCACACTGCATCTTCGGAATGTGCATATAAGCGTCACACCCAAAGATCCTGAAGTAAGAGACATCAGGCTTAGTCCCGAAGTAAGCCTCAAAAGGTGTCATCCTGTCAACAGCCGAAGTGGAAGATCGATTGAGGATGTGAACTGCGGTAGCCACTACCTCGGCCCTCAGAAACTGAGGTGTTTGTCAAGGCTCCATCATGGTGCACGCCATCTTGATCACACTTCGGTTCTTCCGCTCCAAAATGTCATTCTCTTAGGAAGTGTTTGTGTTAGCAAACTCCTAGTGAATGCCCCTATCTGCACAAAAACGAGCAAACTCATTAGATATAAATTCACCTCCCTTGTCTGAACACAAGGTCTTCAATCGCTGGCCAGAACGGTTCTCCTCAAAGAGAAGCCAATCCTTGAAGTGAGAGAAAGCCTCTGACTTCAAAGTCAAGAAATAGGCCCAAGTCATCTTGCTGTAGTCATCTACGATCAACATGAAGTACAAGCTCCACTTTAGGGATTGGGTCCTCATTGGGCCACAAAGATCCGTAGATACAAGCTCCATGGGGAAAAGTAGACCGCCTAGAAGCTTTGTTGGGAATCGCATCCCGATACAGTTTCCCACGAATGCAAGAGACACATGGCTGATGGCCCACCACTATGTCTGGCAATCCTCGGACAAACGACGACGCCTTCCGAAGGTACTCATAGTTCAGATGGCCAAACCGAGCATGCCAAAGCTCGGATTGTGTCTAAGAGGTAAGAAGAAGAGAGGTAAGAGCTGGGGAAGACTTCAACTTGTAGATGCCATCCTCCTCATACCCTGCAAAGAGAACCTTCCTCGATCCACGATCAAGGATGCGAACAGTATCACTGTCAAACTCCACCAAGAGACTAAGAGTACAAATCTTATGGACCGAAAGCAAATGATACCCCAAGCTTGGCACATGTAACACCTCGAAAGTATGGGTACCACCACATCCATCTGGAATAAGCTGCATCTCACCCATGCAGCAATAGACACAAAAGAGCTATCTCCAATGAGAATCTGCCCACACGAAGGTCGTAAATGGGCAACACCATCGAAAGAGGGAATCATGTGCCGTGAGGCACCATTGTCCACAATCCACTCTCGAGCCTGGGAAGCTGTCATCGCAGCATCAGAAGTCTTCGATGTAGAGTCCTCAATGATTGCTAAGTATAGAAAAGCAGCTAATGAGGGTGCAGCCACTGCTCCAGAATCCTTCGTGTCCTTCTTCTTGGTGTCCTTCTTGTCTTTGTCGGGGCAATCCTTCTTCCAATGACCAATCTTACTACAAATATGGCAAGTCGATTCCTTCTCCTTGTCCTTCTTGGATTTGTTGTCCTCCTTCTTCTTCTTTTGGTCCTTATCCTTCTTCTCAGAGGCTTAACTAACCAAAGCCTCCGATTTGGAAGCATTATGTCCCTTCAATTGTTCCTCTTGGTCCAAGACCATAGCAACCAACTCTTCCCACCGAAGAGTCAACTCTCGCCCTGATGCAATAAGGGCAGAATAAAAAGTACCGAATCGTAACAGCAACTGGGACAGTAATGTGATCGCCATATCTTCAGAGGAAATAAACTTCCCCGCATTTGAAACCTGCATCTGAAGTTGCCGAAGCTTGTTGATGTGTTCCCGAAGCGAAGAAGACTTATTCATGGACAAGGTCTGTATCTGCACCTCCAAAGAAACCCTCTTCATCAGGGTCATCCGGTTGTACATCTGGTCAAGGTCTAGCCATATCTCTCGAGCCACCGTCAAGTACTCGATGTGAGCTATCACGGCTGTAGTGCAAGACAGAAACAAAAAAGATCGAATCCTAGCATTCAGTTTGTCCCAATGAGACTAGGCCTTGGTCAACTCCACATAAGCATTGGAAGAGAGTTTGGACTCATCCCTCACCGAGGGCCTGTGAATCTCCTCCATCACCAGTTCCGCCAAATCATAAGACTCCAAAATGGCCAACATAATCACCCGCTAGATGCGGTAATTGTCACCATCAAGCTTTTGATTCGATGGAAGAGCTGGTAGGACAGGCACCTTCCTGTCCATTATTGCCTACAACTCCAAATCAGTCTCTGTAGACATATTAACTTGCAATACCTGCACAAACGCAAAATCAACCCCCTTTGACTCTGTAAATGCAACCTTCTAGGGCTGGTTCCGACACTGCCCAAACCTTCTTCACCCGCCGAAGGCGATGAAAAAGTAAAATCTGCAATGAAAGGCCTCAAACACAGCCTTCCTCCCCTTCAAACAACAATAACCTGCAGCAAATTCACCGATTAGACTCCTTTCTTGCACGCCCACACTCGCTTCAGCCTCGATCTGATGTGCAGCCCTCCTGCTCGCCCTCGAATCCTGGAAACGCATCCTTGTGTCGCGTTGAGATCTCCTCTTCAAATAGGTTCAGCCCTCAGTCAATCCATCTTCACCGCTCTGATACCATGTCAAAGTGCAGTGATGCGGAAGCATGGGACAAAGACTAAGAGAGAGTGAACACAGAGAGAAGAGAGAGAGAGAAAAGGAGAGCGTAAACGCAGAAAATCTGCAGTGTAGAATGTTGTATAAGAGTGCAGAAATATACACGAGGGCAGAGGAAATATCTGCGTATGTCTCCGACTTGATGACCTCGATCTCCATCAGCCCGAGCACAGTCTATCTCAGCCAACAGATCTCAAGATTAGAATCTAAAGTGAATAGATACTGGAGTGTGCCATAAACCCGCTACAAATAGCCAGAAAAATAGGAAATAACTGCACCAGGTCGGCTGCATTAAATGCAACCGACTGCAGTAAACTGGCCGATTGTGCAGTCCGACTGGACAGAACTGTTGTCTAACTACCCAATGCCACGTGGCATCCTGCCGTATGGCTAACGTGTCCTCTGCGCTGACGTGGAACCTGTTGTACTCTGCTGTCCACCGACTGTCCAGGAAATGACTATCTAACACTTGCCACCCTCAACCACCTCAAATGAAGCTTTGCCCGTAGAACTATGCACTGTGTTGTTGTAAGCAAACTCAACCAAGGGCAAATACTACTCCCACTGTGTCTTGTGGTCTCAAACATGGCACCTTAAAAGATCTAACACTATGGAATTTGCTTCCTCAAACTGACCATCTGTCTACGGATGGAAGGATGATGAGAATTTCAGCGTGGTACCCATATTCTCAAACAAGCCCTTTCAAAATAAACAGGTCATCCGGGGGTCTCGATCACTAATGATCGACTCTGGCATACCATGATATTTAAAGATGTGCTGCAAAAACAATCGTGTCATATGATCAACCTTTATTTTCTTCCTCACCGGAATGAAATGGGCTTGTTTGCTAAACCTATAAATGATAGTCCATATCCCATCATTCCCTGTAGGTGTCTTAGGAAGCTCAAAAATAAAGTCCATTGCAATGCTCTGCCAAGGCCGATCTGGAATAAGCAAGGGCTGCAATAAACCCGGTAACTTTTGCCTATCATGCTTTACCTTCTGGCATACGATGCATGTCTTAACAAATTATTCTATATCATGCCTCAAAGCTAGCCAATAAAAGAAATGCTCCACTGCCTTGACCGTGGCATCAATACCTCTGTGTCTTGCATGTAGAGAAACATGACTTTTAGTGATAACTCTATGCCTTAACTACTTTGTGACACATAGTCATCTATGCATCATCAGAAATCCATCTCTTAACACAAAGTGTTCATGCCTTTGGCCATTGCAAAGTTGATCATAAACATTAGCAAAGTCCGAATCAGCAACATATTGTTCTTTCATGGCATCCAACTCAATGTGATAAACCATGCTAACAACTGAAATTCGTGGCTTACGTGACGGGTGGTAAGTCCCTGATTACAACTTAATTATAGCAGCAAACAATAAATGCAAATCTGAAAATACAAATTTACCTACTGATCTTGGACAATGCACACCCGATTGGCCCCAAAACCGGTGCTCCTTCCGGTATTTCTTTAGCTTTATTGAAAAAAAGTTAATTTACAATGGGAACTCCCAATCCCTTTCGGTATTTCAACTCCCCTTACTGTCCAAAGTGACCAGCAATTCTTCAATTTATTTTACCCCTTGGTTCGGGCACTCAATTGCCTCCACCCACTTCATAGACAATGAAAATGCCCCAAATTCAATGATTAGCTAGTCCTCCACCTGAATTCAGCTAGGTGGTAAATCCCTTATTACAACTAAATTACAACAGCAAACAATTAATGCAAATCTGAAAATACAAATTTACCTACTGATCTTGGACAATGCACACCCGATTGACCCCAAAATTGACACCCCTTTCAGTATTTCTTTAGCTTTATTGAAGAAAAAGTTGACTTACAATGGGATTCTCCCAATCCCTTTCAGTATTTCAACTCCCCTTGCTGTCCAAAGTGACCAGCAAGTCTTCAATCTATTTTGCCCCTTGATTCGAGCACTCAATTGGCCTTCACCCACTTCAGAGACGATGAAAATGCCCCGAATTCAATGGCTGGCTAGTCCTTTACCTGAATTCACCTGAAATTCACCTTTAGCCTTGTTAAATCTAAGTCTTGGAGCTTCCAATTTTTGGCACGCTTCCCAAGGCTGTTGCTAAACCCTAATTTTTGCTATAAATTAGGGTTTACGGAAGAGAAATCTCAAATTTCTCAATCTCCAAGGGTCCAAATGTTGAGATCTTCAAAGCAAGGCTATGAAATGGCTGGGAGATGAGAGGGAAAGCTGTAGAGGGAGAAAATTCAAAGTTTTGTCATGAAGAATGACTAAAAATCAGTCAAGCGCAGCTGCTGCCCTGCCACAACAGCATGTAGATGCAAAAGAACTAAAGAAAATCAGTCATTTGCTGCTGTTGCTCTACCTCAATTGTTTTTCTTTTGCCCCTGGCTGCCTTAGAAGTTCCTCCAATGGCTGCAAATCAAACCAGCAGCCTCCCCTCCCTCTCTCTTACAAGCTGAATTTATAGAAATGCCTCTCTCCAACCTCTAAAGACGTCTTTCAGTCTTGCATGGGCATTTTTCACAAGTGGCAGCCTTCCCAAATGGTTTTTCCAACATTTTTCATAATTAAATTTTACTTTTCAGCCTTAAAATACTGAAAATTAATCTAATAATAAATTTTGGTGCCTTGAAAAATAATCTAACTGGCCAATAATTAAATTGGCTAAGCAACTTCCATTCCCGAGTGTCTCTGTGCCATCTTTGACCATCAGATTGGCATTAGGTACCATTAAATGCCACTTCTCTAGTGTCACCAGCTGACACTTATGGCCAAATGGATGACCTTGACCAACAACTGGCACCAAATACCACCAAATACCTGTGCGGCATAACTTATAGCAACTTTTGCCTTTGACATCCCGTGATTTCTTAGAGTCTTGAGCTCATAAATTTACTACCCCAGTTGCACCTCACATGTGCAACATTTACTTAATCATGTGATTAAAATTAATCCACATGTTAAGTGAGGTTTCAAAAATACATGTCCTCATGACACTTCACTACAAATTTTCTCTCTCTCTCTCTCTCTCTCTCTCTCTCTCTCTCTCTCTCTCTCTCTCTCTCTCTCTCTCTTTGTGTGTGTGTGTGTGTTTACTCTTTGTCTTGGTCAAACGCTTCCACACCACTTCACTCTGATAGAACTATCCCAACTGCAAGGGCTCAGGAGATGAAAATCTCTAAGATAGGGGGTCATACGATGAGTAACTCCACTGTTCACAATCCAAGAAGTAGCACAAGTACTCGGCTGCAGCGAGTGGGCCTCTACAGTCACCTCATCATGAGGCAACTTACAGATGTGAACGAGACCCACATTCTCGGAGACAATGTGGGCATCTTCGGACCAATTTGAACTCCCATCTTGCATTGAGAATGACGTGGACTGTAATGGCTGACCAGTGGCAGTGTGGGTCTAGTCTCACCACTATCTCTGTTGACGATTGCCACCACCCTGCCTCCCCTGTTGGGGTTTGTCTGACTAGGGGGAGTAGATCTGATTCTTGGGTTTTAGTGTTATGCCTTTATACTTTGGTCGACACCCATCATCAAAGTGGCCAATCTTTTGACAATACTAACAATACCTATTCCTTTTAGATACATTCTGCCACCCGCGTTTAAGAGAAGATTGGGTGTTCCCTTGGGTCTCACTAGCTTAGTTTGGATTTTGATTTTACTTTTGATTTGGATTTAAGGTTTGATCTTGTTTACTCTTCCCTTACTGCCCTTTGTGAAGAAGGCTTTGCAATCACAGCATTGGAAGAAGGCTGTGGAGCAAGAGTTGGATGCGATTGAGCGGAATGGCACTTGGGATCTTGCGATGGCCCGTTCATAGGAAGGTGATTGGAGCAAGAGTTGGATGTGATTGAGCATAATAGTGCTTGGGATCTTGCGACAGCCTATTCATAGAAAGATGATTGGAGTCAAGTGGACCTTTAAGACCAAGTACCATAGTGATGGCACTCTGAATAAGCACAAGGTGCAGCCCGTTGCTAAAGGATTTGTGCAATAACCAAGAGAGGATTTTCATGATATCTTTGCACCTATATCTCGGAGGGCTATCATTAGGCATGTTTTTGCATTAACCAAGTATAGGAGATGGCCGGTTTATCAGCTTGATGTGAAGCCTGCCTTCCTTAATGGTGATTGAAGGAGGAAATCTATGTTTAGCACCCTCTTAGCTTTTCCTCATCAAATGGCAAAGTTTACAAGTTGATGAAGGCCCTTTACAGCCTCTAACAAGCTCCACATACTTGGAACAAGAAGATCAACTTGTTCCTCCAACCAAAATTAGAGTATCGGCATTCCTCTATTGATCCCTAGTTGCATGTCCACACCTCAACTGGAGAGCATGCGTTGTTCTTGTTTTATGTGGATGATCTCATTTTGGCACGTGACCTTGCCCAAAAGGTCAAGCAAACAAAGGAGGCACTACACAAGATGTTTAAGATGATGGATATGGGCCTTCTCCACTTCTTTCTAGGTTATGAGATTTGGCAGATTCCAAGGGGGATTTTTATGGATATGTGCAGGATCTTTTGACTACTTTTGAGATGGAGGGGTGTAAGGCTATTTCTACTCCCATGGATCCGAACTGGACGGCTACGGGCCATGCAGATTCGCCAATGGCAAATGCTACCCACTACAGGTAGTTGATTGGGTCATTGATATGGCTTCTCAATACTTAGATTAATTTCTACTTTCTTGTAGCTTTGCTTGCAAGGTTCATGAGTGAACCCAGGTTGGTTCATTAGAAGGCTGCTATGTGGGTTTTGTGGTTCCTAGGAAAGACCACCAACCTAGGTATTTATTATTCAATATGTACAAGCGATTCAGCCTTGGTTCTACAAGGCTGGACAGATTCAGACTGAACAAGAGATGTTGAGCATAAGAGGTCAACACCAAGATATTGCTTCACTTTTGGTGTAGCTACTATCTCTTGGAGCAGTAACAAGCACCCGGCAATTGCCCTCTCATCTATAGAGGCACAGTATAGAGTAGCATCTTTTACCACATATGAGACAATGTGGCTTCAGAGGTTGTTGAGGAGCTTGGCTATCCTCAAACAAGTCCTAAATACACTTCATTGCAACAATGAGAGTTGCATTGCGTTGGCACACAATCGTGTGTTTCATGCTAGCTCAAAGCACATTGAGATATAGTACCATTTCATTCAAGAGAATATCTTGGATGAGACTATTGATGTGGTGTATTGCAAGATGGAGGATAACTTGGCAAATTTGTTTACGAAGGCTCTTCCTCAAGCCGTTCTTTGATAACACTCCAAATCCCTCAACCTTATGCCATGTCCAGTATCTAAGAGGGGGTATTAGAGATTCTATCATCCCGTAGACAAGCAAAGGCAGTGTATTGTTGTACAGTTAGTACTCTTGGACACAATTATGCATTTCCTAGATATAGGTCAGAGAGTTCCATGTAATCGCCAAGTCATTTCCAGTATCTCCAAGCAATCAAGCAAGCCACACAGTACATGAGTGAACCACAAGCTGAAGCATAAGAA
Source organism: Lygodium microphyllum (assembly GCF_053477565.2). NCBI lineage: Eukaryota > Viridiplantae > Streptophyta > Polypodiopsida > Schizaeales > Lygodiaceae > Lygodium > Lygodium microphyllum. The sequence continues at coordinate 6,066,412 of NC_141136.1, forward strand.
ACACCCTTTATAGTATTGGCTACCTTGTTATCTTTTGGGCAATCTACTTTGCTAAGCTTAAGGTATGGTGAAAAAGGTACACCGAGAGACTTAGCATCAGACATAGAAAAACGATCAAGTACTTTGCCGATGTACTTTTCTTGTGAGAGATAAGAGTTGTTGCTCTCTATCTCGTGTGACACACGTGCCCAAAATATGATCAGCTGCACCCAAATTCTTCATAGAAAAGGCTGAATTCAGCTGCCTTTTCAATGTATTAATTTGGCTTTTATGCTTACCAGCAATAAGCATATCATCCACATAAAGCACGAGTATAATAAGGCTTCCATTATCAGCCTTCTTAATATATAAGCGGTGATCTGCACTACTCCTTTTAAAACCATGTGAGAGTATGAAGGCATCAAACTTTTTATACCATTGTCTAGGAGCTTGTTTCAAACCATACAAGCTTCTCTTAAGCCTACATACCAAATGATCCTTTCCATGTATAACAAAGCCTTCGGGCTGTTTCATGTACAGCTCTTCTTCTAGATCACCATGCAGAAAAGCAGTTCTAACATCCATCTGATCAAGTTCAAGATCCATAGATGCTACAATGGCAAATAACACTCAAAGAGTGGTCATTTTGACAACAAGAGAAAACACTTCCTGAAAATTAATGCCCTCTTTTTGTGTATAGCCCTTAGACACAAGTCTGGCTTTGTATTTGGTTTTGCCATCCACACATTTTATTTTATAGACCCATTTGTTAGGAATGGCTTTTTTTATCTTTGGGCAATGTAACCAAATCCCAAGTATCATTCTGATACAATGACTTCATTTCTTTCTATATAGCTAGCTCCCACTTTTTCTTTAACTCACATGACAAGGCCTCTTTATACATAAGAGGCTCACCTTCATCTGTGAGTAAAATGCAGTCCAAAGAAGGATCAAATCTTTCTATAGGTCTTCTAACACGTGTAGACCTTCTTACCCAATGATCTATGTTATCAGGTAGTGGATCCACATCCAAGGGAATGTCAATGACCTCATTGTTTGGCTGCTGAACTGCATGTTCAGGTTGCTGTAATGCAATTTCAGGCTGCTGTAATTCATTTTCAGCATACTGATTTTGGTGTTCAAGCTTATGTTCAGCCTCCCCTTGCTGCCCATTTTCATCTGGCTCAATGATGATACGCTGATTGTCATAATCAGCATCAAAAGGAGCTGAATTTTCACTGGCTTATGGCTGCTCTAGTAACTGATCATGCTGAAATTTAACTTTCTTTTTGTCTGAGTCATTAGATGTGACATTTTTCAGCAGCTTTGACTCATTGAATATCACATCCCGACTGTGCACTTGGAACCCAAACTCGATAGCCCATTTCCCCTTCATCTCCATAACCCATGAAGATGCCTCCATGAGATTTCATGTCAAGTTTGGTTCTGCTATCAACACGTACATGTACATAGCATTCGCAGCCAAAGACTCTTAAGTGGTCATATGAAGCAGGTTTGCCAGACCAAACCTCTTCAAGAATATGAAGCAGGTCATATGGAGATCGGTTGCAAATATGCACCGCGGTTTTAAGTGCCTCCCCCCAAAACGATTGCGAGAGATTAGTTGTTGACAGCATGCACCGAATCTTCTCACATAACATGCGATTCATTCGCTTAGCCACGCCATTAGAAGATGGATTGTAAGGAACTGTAAGCTCTCATTTAATCCCATTGTCACCACAAAACTTATTGAATTCTTTAGATACATACTCTCCCCCATTATATGTTCTTATGCATTTAAACTTTAGGCCTTTTTGAGTATTAACCAATGCATAAAACCTTTTAAAAACATCTAATGCCTCATTTTTTGCTTAAGCAAGTAGACCCATAGCTTCCAAGAGTGATCATCAATAAAAGACACAAAATAACAAAAACCACTATGAGTTTTTATTAGCATGGTGCAAACATCAAAATGAACTAGATCCAAGATACATGCCTTCCTAGAGGCTCCATGAGAGTAGGGACTCTTTACATGTTTACCAAAAATACAGTCATCACAAAAGTCAAGCTTTGAACTTTTCACATCAACTCTTCCAAGTGAAGAGAGTGCCTACAAACCCTTTTGGCTCATATGTCCAAGACGCTTGTGCCATAACTCCACGTGTAACTGTACCTCAACAACTGCAATAAACTTTCCAAGAAGTGCCTTGCAGTAGAGATTATACAGAGTCCCCTTTTTACCACCTCTAGTGACTAGCATAGATCCTTTCTGTATATTCCACATGCCACCACCAAAAGTAGTGAAGTAACCTTTGCTGTCAAGCTACCCAACAGAAAGCAAGCTCTTCTTGATGCCAGGAACATACCTAACATCATGAAGAATCAATTCCTGACCATTTTCTAGAGCAAGGTGTATGGTGCCCATTCCTTCAATATCACATGCATGACTATTACCAAGGTAAACTTTTCCAAGATTACCTTCTGCATAAGCAAAAAAACACTCCAGAGATGGAGTTACATGAAAAGAAGCACCGCTGTCAATAATCCACGATTGTGACAAACCATTATGAGCTGACAATAAACCATCTATCATATCTGTTTTAGTTATATACATGTCCTCCACTGTCATAGCAAGCGGATCTGAAAATGCAACCAACAAATCAGCATATTTATCATCTTCTATCTCCTCAATAACAACACTAGATACCACATTTGCTTTTTCTATCTCTTTAGGAGTAAAGCTGCTATCCTTATCATTCTTTTTGCCTTTTGCATTAGCTTGCTTCTTACGTTCTTGTTCCTTTTTAAAGCACCTGCAATCGAGCTTTTTATACCCTTTGCAACCACATTGATAACAAGTTGCATCTTGTTGTTTTTCCTTGCTTTTGCTGCGATTTTTGTTTTTATTTGCAACATTATACCTTTTTTCAGGTCTTCCTCTTACATTGTAGGCTGATCCACTGTTTTTCCCACTTGCCTTGCGTCTAATCTCTTCATTTAGAATAGAACCACATACACCATCAAATGTCAAGTTGGCCCATGAATCCGGGCAAGGTCATGAGCAAGAAGATAGCCAATAGCCCTCAATTTAGGATCAAAAGCTGGCAAACTTGCATCCTGTAACTGACTCAAAATACCAGTGAAAGCATTCAAATGCTCTAAAGCAGGTTTGGACTCATCAAGCTTCAAGTTGACCAACTTCCGCATGAGATGTACCTGATTGACAGGAGTTGTATTCTCATAAGTAGCCTTAAGCTTTTCCCGGACTACATAGGCAATATCAAGCCCCTTTATATCAACCAAGATGTCTTCTATGACGGCCATTTTAATGTAAGTAATGGCCTTTTTATTCATTTTAGCCCAATCCTCATTTGGCAAAGCAACAGGCTTATGTTCTTCTAAAGCATCATCACAATCCTTTAGAAAGAGTATACCCTGCATACGATCTTTCCAAATATCAAAACCATTTCCGTCAAATTTACGAATTTCAAAGAGATTCTTTGTGTCAAATGTAAATGCACTGTCAACCATTTTCAGCAATACACAACTGCAATAATAGCAAGGTTTTTGAATTGTAACAGCAAGTACACACTCTTGTACTTCCAAAGTGTCCAAGAAGCAGATGTTTAGCTGCAAATTTCAGTCTCAAGTACTGATTACAACATGTGCATGAATCAAATCTGATACATTTGCATTAAGGATAGCTCCCACTTCAGTAGTACATCACCAAAATTCCCAAATGCAATGGCCCAAATGCTATATTTACCACTGTTTCACTGCATAATGAGTATTCAGCAATGCATGTACCAAGAGAAACTGCCCTTTTTCAACATTTGAAGCATCCAAAACTATAAAGACTCCCACTCAGCAGTGAATCTGCTATGCAAATTTCACTGTCCAGTCTCAACACGGCTCAAAAATACATCACCAATGTGAAAAGCCCCAAAATTTCTGCAGTGAATCTGCTCCAATAGCATAAATACATCATCCCGAGCATCAAGTGCGGACTAATGTTGCAGGAATTTCACGATTTCTGCAAAAGCCCCAAATTTCGAGGTGTTCAACAGTGCATAATTTTCAAGAAATTAGCTCATCCAAGCAAAAATTTCACTTGCATTTGAGAATCCCCAAAAATTTTATAAGACCTATGCACTCAATGTCTGCAATTTATGGTCCAGAGATCACTGCAATATGTGTCAGGCACCAAATTTGGGAAAAGCCCCGAATTTTAAGACCCAGACTTGCACAGATTTGCACTCTATGCTTATACGTGTGAACACCTAGTAGGAGGAAGGGGGAGGGGGGGAGGGAAAGAAAACGAGGTGATGAAAAGTATCGTTGACCTTCTGCCCATCGATCGTGCAGCCCCGTGCAGTCCGTTCATTGTGTCGCACGCCTGCAATCCCGTCGCGCAGATCGCCCCGTCATGCGGTCTCGCCCGGTCCCATCGCGCAAGTCTTTCTCTTCACGCAGTTTGTCAATCATCAATCTGTGACTGACGTTACACTTGCCCACAACCAGTCACCTAGCTCGACTGTTGACACTGCGACTAACGTTTGTTACAACTGCCTACGACTAATCGCCTGGCCTGACTGTTGATGTTGCGATTGACGTTTGTTACAATTGCCTACAATTAGTTGCCTAGTACCTGCTCGTCTACTCCTCAACAGCCTGACAGACCGATTGCCTACTTGCGTGAGCCATTGGCTTTGATACCAGTTTGCTGAGTCAAAGCGGAAGCAAATCGAGAAAGAGAGCTGAGAGCAAGCACAGTAATCGAGGAGTTCAAGGACTCATAACTAAAGAGTGTTTGACAGTGATAGAGTGAGAGTGAGTCGTCGAATGGATGTGTACCAATGTGGTACACACAAAGAATGAAAGAATATATTTATACTTAGGGTACGGTACACTTACACACGTTAGGGCGGATTCACATGTGTGAAGTAATATATACACGGTAGAGCGTGGAGGGCCTTTACACCCAACAAGTCGGCCAACATTAATGCTGGCCGACTTGACATATTTTATGGCATTATTCATGCCTATATATTTTGGGCTCCTCCTCCTCAATCAATCAGTTCACCACCTAGAGGTCCCACGGAGAGAGGAGCCAGTGCTAGTGCCCACGCAGCCAGTGACTCACTATTCTATACAACAATCTTGTGTCTGATATATGGATTCCATTTCCCAAGCATACATCTAAGTTCTCATCTGTATTGTGTTCTCTCTTTCTTTTCTTTTCTCTTTTGTCTTGTGTTCAGCAGTTTATTTCAGCACATGTTTATGCTTCCATTGTTGCACCACTTCTGACACTTATTAGACTTGGTACCCAAGTTCTCTTCACAAAGCAAGCTATCTTTATTGAAGATTCTTCTTTAGGAGTTGTTTTAGCCAGATAGATTGGCCAAAGAGAGGGCATTATAGGCTCCAATTCCCTTCTCTTATGCATGGTCCTCTGAGATAGTTATCTATTGCTACACCAATTCCTGGTTGTATACTATCTATCCCACAAGTTCCATTTCATCCCCAACCCCCTCCTCCAGTCGTTTCCTTGTACCTCCCTCCCCTTTTAGAGGGACGATATCAATGATGCGACTATGGACTTCCTAGCCCCTAGTGTTTCAAAGGGGAATTCCTAGGACCATAAGAAGCTTCTTCACCAGTAGTCTACATCAATAGACTTCATCAGCATTGGCATTGATACAAGGATAATGACTCGTCATAGTATATACAACAATGGCCATCAAAATAAGACCATGGATATCCAAGCAATGAGTACAATCCCATCACCAAGGTACCTCAGAAAGAACCTGATATCAATGTCCATCGTATCAGCTCTGCAAGATAGAGAAAAATCATAGCAACTCTCTATTCCTATCATTCATACCTCACCATAACATACATGATCATCCTATTATCAATGCCTCTGAGCATATGTGACCATGGATTCCCCGCCTTTGGCCAGCCAAATTGTCCCCTATGGTGGACTCAAACTAGGAGCCAATCCCACTCTCAAAAAAAACTGCCCATCATGAACCTGGATATCAATCCCAACTCCAAGATTTCAACCTTGCCAGACTTTAGTCAATGCGGAAGGGAAGTCCTCTCGAGATCCTATCCTGTATACTTGTATAGATGAGACCCACTGGCCCCATCTCCCCATCCCATCACACTCCCTCTCTAACACTAGAGAGTCATGAGGGATGACCACATCACTTGCAATAGAAAGCAATAGAGGGAGGTGTTGAGAAACCCTTCACACAATTTGCGTTTTGCATTCTGCGTTTAGGGTTTCACACAATGGACAACCCAAAAAAGGGGTTGGGCACCCACAATGTGGCACCACCCTCAGCTGGCGCCCTCCCTCCGGGCACCACCCTAGACAATCTCTTGCCTATTTATATGCTGCCTCAGTCACTCATTCTCCATGGTTGATCCTTCAGTCCATCACTCCTACTCTCTCTCTCCATCAGTCTTCGGACACTCCTTCCATCACCTTCAACTCCTACCATCAACCCTAGACAATCTCTTGCCTATTTATATGCTGCCTTAGTCACTCATTCGACATGGCTGATCCTTCAGTCCATCACTCCTACTCTCTCTCCGTCAGTCTTCGGACACTCTCCTTCCATTACCTTCACCTCCTACCATCAGGCACCATTCACCACCATCTTTGTAGCTGCGTTTTGGTGGCAGCCTACCTCATCTTCTACTAACGCTTCACCTCCACAGTTGGCAGCAACTCCATCATCTTGGCGTCAATCTTCTCCAACTGGCAACTTCATCCACCTATCAGGTGTCAACCATCACATTGCGTTGGTAGCTTGGTGGAGTTCTTCTACAGAGCTGACGGCCTTCCTCCATCATAGGCATCAACGTCCATCATCATCAAAGGCAGTTGCACCTTGCATTTTGGTCCAGGCTGCTTCTCCACTCGTCAGGCGTCACTCCACAGTTGGCGTTTTCACTCCCAAAGGCTATCTTCATCTGCGTTTTCAACATCTGGCTCATCCTCACCACCTGGCATCACTCCGAGCAACTGGCATCAGCTCTTCAGGCTTGTGTTTGCAAACGGAGGCTTCATCGGTTGTCTCCCTACTCATAGGTACCACTCTTCATCCCTGCATTTGCAGATTCAAAGGCTCCTCACCCTTCGACAGCAATCTCCCTACTCCAGGCGACACCTCCTCGTCCTACATTTGCTGACTCAGAGGCTTCTTTGGCAGTCTTCCTACACTCTAGGGCATCCTTCAAGCTACCGCACCCTTCTATCAAATTCACTTCATTAGCATGATTCATCTTTCTAAGTTTCTTTTCTCTTTGAGTGTTTACCGTACACACTCTGTGTTTTTCCCCGTAAACCTTTCTCTTTGGTTGCTCAGTCATTTTTTACATGGTATCAGAGCCGAAGGTGCTCAGAAAGCCCCAAAGATCCTCCTCATCAGAGTAAACATAGATCGGTGGCAGGTTCGACACCAGCATCTGATTTCTTTACTATTTCCGCTACGCATCGGGAGATATTATTCTTCTCCCTCCCACCCTCCCTTCTCCAGTTTACCACACCGGTACCATGGCGTCTCCACCAACAGATTGCACTTCTACTAGGTGCTACTACTGTGGCAAGAATGGTCATCCTACCAAAGACTATCGACAGCAACCTTTGCTCCCCACCCCTCCAGAGTATATGCATCTTCCACCAGGCACTCCTTGTGCTACCTCTCCTTTCTGAGCCATAGAGATCGTTCTACATCGCTATCAGAGTATTATGCTCAAGGCAATAAGCCGCATCGAACGCAGACTAAGTCCTTTTGAGCACACAAAGGCTCTAAGAACTTACGAGGCAATAAGCCCTTCTTAAGACCACCACACTGCTGTTAGCAGTCAGATCCAATCGGACAGGTGCAGTCGGACAGGTGCAGTTGGACTGTGCAGTCGGACTGCCATGTGGCAGTCCGACCTGGCACAGCACAGTCGGCTACATTTAATGCAGCCGACAGGTTTATTTCTGGCGCCTATTTTCTGGCTATTTATAGCCGAGTTTTCAGTCTTCTGGATACACTTTTTTGCTCGCAGATTACAGACTGGTGGCTCCCGCAGATTCCGTCTCTGTTCGCAGATTTCTGACAGGAGACAGTGCAGACTGCAGCGGACTTCGAGGTGAATAGCAGGTTGCATCGTCGAGGTGGAGACACGCAGTCTAGCGCACTGCACCCGTATACATATCTGCATATCTTTGTATACAGCACACTTTATACAGCAGATCTTCATCTTCCACTGTCTCTTTCTCTCTCCTCTCTAGAACAAGGCTGAAGCGAGCGTGGGCGCGCGGGAAAGGAGTCCAGGTGGTGGATTTGCTGCTGTTTACTACTGTTTGACGAGGAGAAAGTTTGAGTTTTCAGCTTTCAAGTGCAGGTTTTGCAAGCATTACAGGTGAAGATGTCTACCGAGATTGACTTGGAGTTCCAGACGATTATGGACCGGAAGGTGCCTGTATTACCGGCTCTTCCCACAGATCAGAAGCTTGATGGCGACAACTACCGCATCTGGCGCGTCATGATGTTGGCCATCCTTGAGTCCTATGATTTGGCGGAGCTTGTACAAGAGGAAATCGACCGGCCCTCGGTGAGAGATAAGTCCAAACTCTCTTCCGATGCTCGTGCGGAGTTGGCCAGGGCACAGTCTCACTGGGACAAACTGAATGCGAGGATTCGTTCCTTACTTTTTATGTCTTGTACTACAGCCGTGATAGCTCACATCAAGCACTTGACGATGGCTCGGGAGATATGGCTAGAGCTTGATCAGATGTATAACCGGATGACCCTTATGAAGCGGGTTTCTTTGGAGGTTCAGATGCGGATCTTGTCCGAGACAAGTCTTCTTCGTTGTGGAAGCACATCAACAAGCTTAGACAGCTTCAGATGCAAGTTCAGAATGTGGGGAAGCCGATTTCCTCCGAATACATGGCAATCACACTCTTGTCCCAGTTGCCGCCACGATTCGGTGCTTTCTACTCCGCCCTTATTGCTTCGGGGCTAGAGTCTACTCTTCGGTGGGAAGAGTTGGTTCCTATGGTCTTGGACCAAGAGGAACAACTAAAGGAACAGAATGCTTCCAAGTCGGAGGCACTGACAGGTCAAGCCTCTCAGAAGAAGGGGAAGGACCAAAAGAAGAAGAAGGGGGATAACAAGTCAAAGAAGGACAAGGACAAGGACAAAGAATCCACATGCCATATTTGTGGAAAGACTGGCCATTGGAAGAAGGATTGCCCTGACAAAGACAAGAAGGACACCAACAAGAAGGACACGAAGGATTCTGGAGTGGTGGCTGCACCCTCATCAACTGCATTTCTTCATCTAGCTGTCATTGAGGACTCTACACCGAATGCTTCTGATGCTGCGATGACGGCTCCCCAGGCTTGAGAGTGGATCGTTGACAGTGGTGCCTCTCGATACATGACTCCTTCATCAGATGATGTTGCCCAGTTGCGACCCTCACGTGGGCAGATTCTCATTGGAGATATCTCTTCAGTGTCTATTGCAGGACGGGGTGAGATGCAGCTTATTCCAGATGGACGTGGTAGTACCCATACCTCAAAGGTCTTGCATGTACCAGGTTTAGGGTATCATCTACTGTCAGCTCATAAGATTTGCTCCCTTGGACTTTTGGTGGAGTTTGACAGTGATTCGGGGCGAGTCCTTGATCGTGGGTCTAGGAAGATTCTCTCATCTGGATATGAGGAGAACGGCATCTACAAAATGAAGTCTTCCACCGCCCTCTCTACTCTTCTTCTTACCTCTCAGACACAGTCAGAGTTATGGCATGCTCGGTTTGGTCACCTCAACTATGATTATCTTCGGAGGGCGTCACGTAGACAGCTTGTTCGAGGGTTGCCAAATATAGTGGTGAGCCAGAAGCCATGCGTCTCCTGCATTCGTGGGAAACAGCATAGGGATGCCATTCCCCACGAAGCTTCGCGGCGGTCTACTTTACCGATGGAGCTTGTATCTACGGATCTTTGTGGCCCTATGAGGAACGAGTCCTTGCGAGAAAGCTCGTACTTCATGTTGATCGTAGATGACTACAGCAGGATGACATGGGCATATTTCTTGGCATTAAAGTCAGAAGCTTTCTCCCACTTCAAGGATTGGCTTCTCTTTGAGGAGAACCGATCGGGCCGGAGATTGAAGACCTTGCGATCCGACAAGGGTGGTGAATTTGTTTCTAACGAGTTTGCTCGTTTTTGTGTAGATAAAGGTATTCACCAGGAGTTTGCTAATACCAACACTCCTCAAGAAAATGGCATTCTTGAACGGAAGAACCGCAGTGTGATCGAGATGGCGCGCACCATGATGGAGCACCGACAGACACCTCCGTTTCTGTGGGCCGAGGCTGTGGCTACTGCAGTCCACATCCTTAACCGATCCCCCACTTCGGCTGTTAATGGGATGACACCTTTTGAGGCTTACTTTGGGACTAAGCCCGATGTTTTTTATTTTAGGGTCTTTGGGTGTGATGCCTATGTTCACATTCCCAAGGCTCATCGTGATAAATTTGAAGCAACTTCCCGATGACAGGTATTTGTTGGCTACAACTCCCAGTCCCAAGGCTATCGTTTGTATGATCCTGTTAAGCGGGATGTGTACACCAGTCGAGATGTGCGCTTTGTGGAGGTTCCGGCCATACCAGCGGGTGAGGAGCATCCCGTTCTTGGAGATCCAGGGAAGAGTTGGGCTCCCGCTACAGTTCCTTTGGAGCCCGCGCCTTTTGATTCTGATTCTGTTTCTGACACAGAGTCTACTGTTCCACGGGTCACCCCCGAGGAGTTACCACCAGTGGATATTCCAGAGTCTTCAGCTAATGGAGAGAGAAAAGGGGAGGTCCGGCCTCCTCCTCGTTGGGCCCGTGACACACTCCGTGATTCAGGGATTGAGGGGGTTCCTGAGGAGTGGGGACCGCAGGATGGTCCGCGGCGGTCACGGAGGCACCAGGCACATTCTACAGAGCTTGTTTGCTCTAACTATTGTTTGATGACCCGTGTTATGCAGGATCGAGAGCCCACCTCCGTGAAGGAGGCTTTACAGTCCGCACCATGGAAGAAAGCTATGGAAGCCGAGTTGGAGGCTATTGAGAGGAATGGCACTTGGTTACTCGTGCCACGCCCCCCAAATAAGAAGATGATTGGCGTCAGATGGGTCTTCAAGACCAAGTACCTTAGCGATGGTTCTTTGAACAAGCACAAGGCTCGCCTTGTTGCTAAAGGTTTTGCACAGCTCCCAGGGATTGATTGTCATGATACTTTTGTCCCCACTGCTCGTATGGTGACTATTCGAGCTGTTCTTGCCTTGGCTGGCCATAGGCGATGGCCTGTCTACCAGTTGGATGTGAAGTCGGCCTTCCTCAATGGTGATTTGAAGGAGGAGATCTATGTCGAGCAGCCTCCTGGATTTGGATCTTCAGATGGGAAAGTCTACAGGTTGAAGAAGGCCTTGTATGGCCTCGAGCAGGCTCCGCGTGCATGGAACGAGAAGATTGATTCGTTCCTTCAGTCACAATTGGGATATCGACGTTCTAAGGCCGATCTGCAGCTTTATGTTCACACTTCCGAGGATGGTTGTGTGCTTTTTGTGTTGTATGTTGATGATTTGATTGTAACAGGTGATCATGCACAGAAGGTCCAAGAGACGAAGGCAGCTTTACATCGGACGTTCGAGATGACGGACGTGGGTCTACTCCATTTTTTTTTGGGCCATGAGATTTATCAGTCTCAGAGGGGGATCTTCATCTCTCAGCAGAGATATGTACAGGAGCTCTTGGTTTCTTTTGCAATGAAGGATTGTCGAACCCTTTCTACTCCTATGGATCCGAACTGGAAGGCCACTTCCCATTCAGCTTCTCCCATGGCAGATGCTTCCCGCTATCGTCAGTTGATTGGATCATTGATTTGGCTCCTCAACACTCGTGTTGATCTTTGTATTGTTGTTGGGCTCTTGGCAGGGTTTATGAGTGAACCTCAGACGGTGCATTGGCAGGCTACTTAGAGGATACTTCGGTATTTGAGAGGGACGTCTGATTTAGGGATTCATTATCCAGCAGGGAGGACAAATGGTTCAGATCTTGTACTTGCAGGTTGGAGCGACTCGGATTGGACCAGTGATGTGGACCACAGGCGGTCTACTACAGGTTATTGTTTTACCTTGGGTGCAAGTGTTATCTCATGGAGTAGCAAGAAGCAGCCCACGATAGCCCTTTCGTCTACTAAGGCGGAGTATCAGGCTGCGTCTTCCACCACATGTGAGGCTGTGTGGCTTCAGAGATTGTTGGAGGAGCTTGGCTGCCCCCAGACTCGTCCTACTTTGCTGCACTGCGACAATGAGAGTTGCATTGCCTTGGCACGGAATCCTGTTTTTCATGCCCGAACGAAGCACATAGAGATCCAGTACCACTTCATCAGAGAGAAGCTTCTGGATGAGACCATCACTGTGGAGTACTGCAAGACGGAGGACAATCTTGCAGATTTGTTTACGAAGGCCCTTCCCCAGGCTCTACTTTGGAGCCATTCCAGATCCCTCAGGCTTCTGCCCCGCCTAGGCTCTGAGAGGGGGTGTTAGCAATCAGATCCAGTTGGACAGGTGTAGTCGGACTGTGCAGTCGGACTGCCACGTGGCAGTCCGACCTGGCACAGCACAGTCGGCTGCATTTAATGCAGCCGACAGGTTTATTTCTAGCGCCTGTTTTCTGGCTATTGATAGCCGAGTTTTCAGTCTTCTGGATACACTTTTCTGCTCGCAGAATACAGACTGGTGGCTCCCGCAGATTCCATCTCTGTTTGCAGATTTTTGACAGGAGACAGTGCAGACTGCAGCGGACTTCAAGGTGAACAGCACGTTGCATCGTCGAGGTGGAGACACGCAGTCCAGCGCACTGTGCCCGTGTACATATCTGCATATCTTTGTATACAGCACACTGTATCCAGCAGATCTTCATCTTGTGAGAGTGTGCTGCGGAAGAGGGAATATGAACACGGAGGGAGAGAGAGAGAGAGAACGCAGAAAATAAGGAAGAGAAATCTGCACTAACTGAAATGAATGCTGAATACAAACAAGAAGGCAGAAGGAGACTGATCAGTCCCTGCACGCAGCCCACAGCGTCAGTGAGGGCACCAGATCAGGCTGATGATGATGGCAGCACCACCACGGGGGAGGAGTGTCGGAATCTGCAAGAAGACAAGTGATCAAGTGGGGAGGGGGGCTGCCTATAAATAGGCAAAAGGACAAACCCTAACCCTAACCCTAACCCTAAAATGGGCGCAAACCCTAAAAATGCCCTAAAATGGGCGCCCCACATCAGTGACCAGAAAAGTGGCCGGGCAGCCAGTGGCTGCCCACTAAAAGAGGCCAAAAAGAAATACACATCCTAAGATAGCCAGTCAAGAGTGACTAGCCTCCCCCATCATAACACATGACAGACATGTCAGAGCTCCTAATGTCCTCGTCTGACTCAAACTAAGGCTCACAGGCAGGAGATGACAAGGCATGACAACATGACTGCTAGCACCCCCTCGCAGATCCTGGATGTGGCTGAAGGCCAAGGGAGAAACGGATCTCGGTGTGGCAAAAGGAATGCCAAGGTTGATGAAGTCCGTCGATGTAGACTGCCGCTGAAGGAGCTCCTCACGATCCTGGGAATCCCCCTCTAAAACACTAGGGGCCAGGAAATCCACAGCCGCATCACCGAGATCGTCCCCCTCTGAAAGGGATAGGGGGTACGAGGGAACCACCGAAGGAGAAGGTGGGGGATGGGAAGGAACCTGTGGAATAGAAGGTGCACAAGCGGGACCGGGTGTAGCAAGACTACCGCGGAGGACCTTGTATCAAAGAAGGGGAATGGAGCCTGTAAAGCCCGCTCTCTTGCCAACCTGTAGATAAGACAGCTCCTGTAAAAGAATCCTCAATAACAACTGCATGCTCGGTGAAGATCACTCGTGTGCCAAGCCTCATAAGGCCATAAACTGAGAGGAAGGGAAGGCCCAAATCCGGAACATGTAGGGCCTGTGAAAAGGAGCTCGAAGGTCGGTCGGTAAACAAAGGCAATGTGCCAACACCACTAATAGGCACCAATAAAATGTCACCAACAGTAACTGAACCCTCTGATGGATGAAGATCTTGTAACAAATCACCTCAGGGAGTCATATGACTCGAAGCACCACTGTCCACTAACCAAGGCTGCACAGAAGACACTGCAGCCACGGAAGAAGGATCCTCCTCCAAAGCATGGATATGAAGGAACACTGACTCATGGGTAACAGCTGGTGTAGAGGTAGAAGAAGGCTCCGATGTAGATCCCCCCTTCGCTCCCGGACGAAGGTGAGGATACTGCTTCCAGCATTTCTCCTCAGGATATGTGCCTTTTCCACTGTGTGGGCACTTCGGTCTCTCTGAATATGAGTCAGAGCCTGAAGAATTGTCCTTCTTCTTAGCCTTTGACTTCTTCTTCTTCTTCTGTCCTCCCGAACCTGCAACAAAAGCTCTAGTGGAGTCGGATCCACTAGCACTGACCTCTATGAGTCGCTCGTCATGCTCCAAGACAAGCGGGGATAGCTCCTCCCATAGAAGCTGGGCACGGGTCCTCGATATAAGAAGGCTAGTGTAGAAGACATCAAACCGAGGCGATGGCAACTGAGTCAAGAGAATCATAGCCATGTCTTCAGAAGATATCGTCCGACCGAGGGATGCAAGCTCATCCCTCATATCCTGTAATCTGTTGATGTGGTCCTTCATGGAAGGACTATCATCAATAGCGAGCATCCGCAACTTCTTTTCGAGAGATATCCGGTGGGCAAACGTCTTCTATTGATAGAGAGACGCGAGCTTTCTCCACACGTCTGCTGCAATCGTCAACCTGTGAACATGAACAAGGACAGAATCCTGCAAACTCAGAAAGAGGAAAGATCTAGCTCTAGAATTGAGCCGATCCCATAATGCTCACGATCCATAGATGTCCCATCTGCGGGATCCACCTTAGGCCGGGGAATAGAAACAGAAACAAGCTCCCAAAGATCGAAGGAGTCCAAGATACACTCCACCTTGCAGGACCATAGAGAAAAGTTGGAGCCATCCAACCGGTCCTCTTTGGGCAGCTGAGGAAGTACGGATACCTGTACAGGGGGTACCAAAGGCTGCATCTTCGGCCCACTGGAAGGGGCTCGCCGAGATACATGAATAGAAGGGGGACAGGAAAGAGAAATAGACTCCACACAACGGTTCTCGTGATAGAAATCACGCCTCCATTCAGATAAGTGTCGAGACAAAAGCTCGTCATCTGAGTCATCAAAGCCCGTAAACTGATGAGAAGACATCTTCGATATCTGCAAACACCAAAACACAACAAGGGAAGGTTGCCGGTGCCGAAACACAAACACCAGAGGCTCCTGAGCTGGCCGCCTTGCACAGAACGCAAGGATGATGTCAAACGCAAGTGCTAACAATGCAATCACCACAGAAAAACAGCATCCTGCCTCAAAACGCGGGTAGAAATAAGGTCGCCAGCTTGGAGGAGTGCCGCCAGAGGTTGAACGCAGCCCCAGAAGCTGAAAACGCAGCTTGGTGGAGTGTCGCCCAGCTAGAGGAGGACCGTCCAGGCTGAAAACGCAGATTTGGGGATGACGCCAGCAGCAAACGCAAATAGTTTGACACCAAAACAGGCAGCCTTGATCGAGGAGATGGTGCAGAAGGTGACGCCTCAGCTGTTGGAGACGTCTTGACCAGCAAACGCAAGGTTGTGGGTGTTCTCCCGCGTAGATCTCAGCTCCGTGTACTCTCCTTCGGCTCTGATACCATGTGAGAGTGCGCTGCGGAAGAGGGAATACGAACACGGAGGGAGAGAGAGAGAGAGAGAACCCAGAAAATAAGGAAGAGAAATTTGCACTGACTGAAATGAATGCTGAATACAAACGGGAAGGCGGAAGGAGACTGATCAGTCCTCCCTACACGCAGCCCACAACGTCAGTGAGGGCACCAGATCAGGCTGATGATGATGGCAGCACCACCATGAGGGAGGAGTGTCGGAATCTGCAAGAAGACAAGTGATCAAGTGGGGAGGGGGGCTGCCTATAAATAGGCAAAAGGACAAACCCTAACCCTAACCCTAAAATGGGCGCAAACCCTAAAAATGCCCTAAAATGGGCGCCCCACATCAGTGACCAGAAAAGTGGTAGGGCAGCCAGTGGCTGCCCACTAAAAGAGGCCAAAAAGAAATACACATCCTAAGATTGCCAATCAAGAGTGACTAGCCTCCCCCATCATAACACATGACAGACATGTCAGAGCTCCTAATGTCCTCGTCTGACTCAGACTGAGGCTCACAGGCAGGAGATGACAAGGCATGACAAACATGACTGCTAACACATCTTCCACTGTCTCTTTCTCTCTCCTCTCTCTCTCTGCGTTCTCTCTCTCTCAGTCCTACGCTTCCGCACCGCTGCACTCTGGCAACTGCACGGAGGTTTCTCCCATCTACTTCCAAGTCCAGTGGCTTCCACGGCCCACATCTCCTCCATAGTCCACTCCCCTAAGAGCCCACGACTATTCCCCACCCTTGGCTCAGCCTGAGCCTCCTCCTTCCCAACCCTCTTCTACTCAGGTTCAAGAGAACACCTTTGGGCATTATTCGGCTTTTGCTCCTTACCTTCTTCGACATGACTAGCGGCGCTTCCTTCGTCGTCAAAGCTTCGGAGTCCATGAGCCATGAGTAGTTGGATTCCCTTTCTATCTCAAACTAGGATTTAGAGGGGGATTTTTTACTTCGCCCTCAGAGGGGGGATTCCGATTCTTCTTCAGCTTCGGAGGGTGCTCCTATTTCTACTCCTTCAAATTCAAAGGGGGACCCTACATACCATAAAGTTCTTCAATCATCATCTTTCACTTTTGAGGTTCGGCTCTCTTTCGAGCAGTTTTACCTCTACTGATACCCAAGATCTAGAGGATCTACCTAGTTCGGAGCCCTTGGATCTTCAGCAACGATTTGGTGACAAGGCCTTCGTATTCCTTCCAACATGGAGTCACGGAGCTATTGGCTTCTCTCCCAAGGTTGAGTTTCGGGTTCTACTGCTCATCCTGTCTCCTAACTATCTTCATAGGTCTCCTTTCAGGCGGAATTCTCAGATTATAGGGTGGATCTTCTTCTCTCTTGTCACTCCTCTTTTGTGCTCCTTTTCGGGCCTAAGAGGGAGTGTTGAGAAACCCTTCACACAAGTTTGTGTTCTACATTCTATGTTCTGCGCTTGGGATTTCACAGAATGGACAGCCCCAAAAGGGGCTGGGCGCCCACAGTGTGGCACCACCCTACACAGTTAGCGCCCTCCCTCCAACACCACCCTAGACAGTCTCTTGCCTATTTATAGGTTGCCTCACTCACTCATTCTACATGGCTGATCCTTCAATCCACCACTCCCACTCTCTCTCCGTCAGTCTTCTGACACTCTCTCCTTCCATCACCTTCACCTCCTACCATCAAGCGCTAGCGTTTTGGTGGCAGCATACCTCATCTTCTACTAATCCTTCACCTCCATGGTTGGCAACAACTCCATCATCTTGGCATCGGTCTTCTCCAATTGGCAACTTCATCCACCCATCAGGCATCAACCATCACATTGCGTTTGGCAACTTGGTGGAGTTCTTCTGCAATAGTTGGCGGCCTTCCTCCCTCATAGCATTAGCATCCATCATCATTAGAGGCACTTGCACCTTGCGTTTTGGTTCCTAGCTGCTTCTCCACTTATCAGGCATCACTCCACATCTAGCGTTTTCACTCCCAAAGGCTATCTTCATTTGCGTTTTCAGCATCTGGCTCATCCTCACCACACCTGGCATCACTCCTAGCAACTAGTGTCAGCTCTTCATGCTTGTGTTTGCAAACGGAGGCTTCACCGAATGTCTCCCTGCTCGTAGGTACCACTCTTCATCCTTGCATTTGCAAATTCAAAGGCTCCTCACCCTACGACGGCAGTCTCCCTGCTCCAGGCAGCACCTCCTCATCCCGCATTTGCAAACTTAGAGGCTTCTTTGGCAGTCTTCCTGCACTCCAGGGCATCCTTCGTGCTACGACACCCTTGTATCAAATTCACTTCAATAGCATGATTCGTTTTTCACCATCTTTCTGGGTTTCTTTTCTCTCTCGATGTTTGGCATACAAACACTGAGTTTTCCCCCACAAACCCTACTCTCTCTGGTTGCTCAATCAATTTCGACAGG
Organism: Lygodium microphyllum; assembly: GCF_053477565.2. Lineage (NCBI taxonomy): Eukaryota > Viridiplantae > Streptophyta > Polypodiopsida > Schizaeales > Lygodiaceae > Lygodium > Lygodium microphyllum. The sequence goes on from NC_141136.1 coordinate 6,084,639, forward strand.
AGGGACAACTAGCCCTTGCCCCCTTTCTAAAGATGACCCTTCCAAGCCTTGGCCTTCGCCTTATCTGGAGGATCCGAGTCAGAGTCGAAGGAGGATGAGGATGACTCGATGGAAGAGTCCATATCCTATGTCTTCTTCTTCTCCTTCTTCTATGAAGCTGCAAACTCCTTATAGTCCATGCACAAATGTCCCTTCTCACCACAATGATAACATTGGGCCTTCGACTTCTTCATGTCACCCCTCTCTCAAGCCACGACTGCCTTATCATGGCCACCATACCAAGATGGAAGCCTCCACATGCTCAAGCAACATCAAGGACATACGAATGAAACTAACAAGTGTCAATGATCATTGATGTCTAGGCCTACAAAGCATTGACTACACCATCAAACTCCGAAGGGAGCTTATAAAGCACAATCCCCACAAAATGAGCCTCTGCAAATGCAAACTACATGTGCCAAAATGACAAATGCACTCCACTAAAAATCAATGTGCAATGTGAACACGCTAAGAGAACTAGTGGATGAAATGGAAAAGAAACACTAATCTCCTCCTAATGTGCCTAGAATGGAGAAGCCTAGCATACAAGATACGTTGATAGACTGTGGCAATGTGACAACACTCTGAACATCCTCAACTTACTCAAATTGAGGCTCATAAGCAAGTGATATACACAAGACAAAACACCAAATAGCATATCTGCTTACACATACGGGGTCTTCCCAAGTACAGCAATGGTAACCATCTTAGTCCAAAGGATACATGGAAGCCCTTTGTGGTTAAACATAAACCAAGCCATCTCCAACATGGTCCAATTTTGTCACTCTACTACACATTCTCTAATGATGGGGTACTTATATTGATAAACTCCATTTGAATGCCATGCTGCTTACAAAACCTATCGATATCTAAGGAGTGGAACTCACCTCCAGATTGGCATGAACACCTCATATATTAAAGGTGGACTAACTCTCCACCAATGTCTTCCATTCATGGAAACAAGTTACTTCCCATACTAACCCTTCTCCCATGCTTGTGCAACCAGGGAGGGCCATCATTAGTAAGGGTAGGTTGTAAGATACTCGAGATGTCCCAAATTCTAATAGCCTTGGAGTAGAATGATCACTCGGGATAGATCATGCAATCACCAAGAGTGAATCAAGCTACTACTATGTGTAGTGTTTTTTAGATTAAGGCTGCCTAGCATCTATGGCAAAAGATAGGTGGTGACCATAGACCAAACTTGGTATGTGTTATCCCTTGGAGGAGCCTAAGGGTTGAGTGTTGAATCCGAGGAGAATAATTGGCTAGCTTGAGAGGAGACTGGAAGGCTAAATTCTAGTTTATTGACACATTTCTTTTTGGATAATAGGATTGGCATTTTGTGATGAGACAATTGAAAGATTTATTTAATTACTAGAAAAAGGCTTTATAGCTTCAAGAAAATAGCCCAAACATATCTCAAAAAGTCATACACAATCAAGATAAAATAAAGGGCCTTGCCCTATAAGGAGTGCACACGGGGCCACATAAATCTATATGGACAAGCTCCAAAGTGGTAGGAGCCTGATAAGAAGCCCACTTAGGCATGGGTGCCTTGTTGCCTACCCAGAAAAAGCAACTAAGGCAAAGTGATGGAAACCAAGAAGGAAAGTCTAGTAATCCCTCTACCAACAACTAGCTTGTCATAGCAAACCAAATTAGTTGACTATGACGGCATGTCACAAGAGCCCCACCTCTAAAGAACAGGCTGCTGAGGCAGAGGGCTTGTAGAGCCCTCTGCCTGGTCAAAGGATATCACCTGATGAAGCATCCTCCACCCTAAACTCCTGAATGAAGATGACTTGGATGCCAAGCCAAGAGGCCATAGAAGCCCAAACCTGGTATGCATCGGATTCATTTCTTAGTGCTGGTTTCAGCCTTTTTACACAGATTTTCAGCCTGGTTTATGAGGTGCATCTTGGATTTTGACTTGTGGCAGCCTGGCAACATCATCCATGGCATAGCCAGCCTGTTTTGAGTCTTCACCAGCTTTATGGAGAGCAGGTCCACCACATTTCAGGACTGAAGCAGGTTAGCCATTGTCTATGGCAGCAGAATAAAACAAAAAGCTGAGGGGCCTATATGCAGCTGGGACCACAGGACTGCACCACAGACAGGTTCACCTATTCTGTAAAGGCTGTTGCTTTCATGAATGTGCAGTTGACTGTGCCGATGGGATGAGAACTTATGTCACTCAGCAGACCTCTGAAGCTATAAACAACAGTCACTAAAATAAGACAATACAAATGATATAGCCAAGTTAAATTACTGGAATCCCATGGATGGGTTCCGGTGGAAAAGCTGAAATGATTCCTGACAAAAGGAGGGAGAATATGACACAATTCAAATTATACTAGAGCATGTGACCCAGAAACCTCATGCTCAATGATGCTCATGGGAAAAACTCCGGAGTGGGAAAAGAGAGAGAGAAGTAAAATAAGAAACGAATCGGCAGTACAAGAATCTGCAATACAAATAGGTTACTCGCATCCGGGTGAAAGCATGCCTGAATGTAATGAGCAACCATCTGTGCAGCATCCGCACAAAGCAATGTGCTTCTATGGAACTCCTATGCTATACATTCTTTCTAGGACTAAGTAAAACGAATCCTTGTACAGGGATGGAACGATGTGAAAATTTCAAAATTAGGCTAGATGATATGGTCCCATAACCTATCAATGTTGCTCGGACTGAGAAGTTTTGGTACCCCCAATGGAAGGATTCAAGTAGGAAGAATACGTGAAGCATCGTGCTTCTGTAGAGCTTTTATGCTACACATTCTTTCTAGGATCAAATAACACTATCCCTTACACATGGAGGAATAATGTGAAAGATTAAAAGTCTCGTAAAGGACGTGAATCAAAAAACCTTGTGATCAATGTTGCTCGGCCAAAGCTGTGGAGGAATGATGTGAAAGATTCAAAATTCTGCTACACGATGTGAATCAAAGAACCTCATGATCATGTCGCTCGGCCTGGAAAGGTTTGGTAATCCGAATTCAAGCCTGAAGCATCGTCCCCTCCACGCAAAGTTTAAGCACAAGTACACAGATAAAAGGATCTAGAATGTAACAGTAGGCATTGTTTTGTCTGTCAAGAAGCTTAGAGGTACAACGGATGCGTTATTGCGAGCATACCTTTCCAGTAACTGAAAACCAAAGCGATGGAGGAAGAGGAGCCAAATCCGATCGGGATCTTAGCCTTCTCTTTCTCTTTTTCATTGTCTGAGATAGCGTCCGCGGTCACTGCTTCCTCTGAGACGTCCATGAGGATGCAGATCTGCAGGAGAGGATTGGAGGACGACGATGGCAAGCTCGGTTCAGAGATCGATGTCAACCATCTTTTTGCGTTGCTCTACTCACCGAGGCGTGCTTCAGATTTGTAAGTGAGTTTGCATCAAGTTAAAAGTAGAGGAATGTTAGCTCAAGTACTACGTAGTGATACAAATTTACTAGGCGCTCCGCGCCTAGACTTGCAAAGTTCTGGGGCGGGCACGATTTTCGCGGCAAGGGCGGGTGCTGGACGCGTGACACCCGCCCCGCGTTTCTTTGTGGGGAGGTTGGGGGCTGCCACGTGGCACCCACCCCCAACTTCCCCTTAACTAATTGTAAAGATATAGGTTACGTTAGCTGAAGGTTTGGGAAAATTCAAGTGCCAATTATGAAAGTGGCAAGAAATGTCACACAAGGACACAATAATTAGCGATATGTAAAGACATCGAATTTTACCTCAAAAGCAATAACTGCATTGGACAAGACACCATGTGCATTGTGGAAACTGAAACTATTTTAAAAGCTACACTTAAGTGCATTGGACAGGACAAGACAATGTGTCTCATGTGTGGTTAAGAGTTCAATCCTTGCTTAGCGGAGTTCAACCCTTGCTTTAACAACTTTGGCGTTGTTACACTTTTGAATATGCTCGGAGAGCTTTCCCACCACCAAATTCATTCATCATACAAAAATAGATAGAAATTTGGGAGATAGTGTTGACTTGGGAGCTTTGCCAACATGTGCAATTCAACTTCAATTTTCATGTAGTTTGATTGTATGTTGCTCGAATACTTTAGTTGTGTTGTGCATTGTAGTAGGACAACAATCGCCTAACTCATGTTGCATTTGTTCTCACTGTGGGCAAGCAAAGCACATCACCCTTAGATATCCACAGAGAGAGAGAGAGAGAGAGAGCGAGCAAGCGAGAGAAACTGTGTGTGTGTGTGTGTGATTCTTGAAATTAATTTTCCTTTCATTCTACATTTGGCTTCTACTTGTTTATTCTTAAAATTTCATTCTCCTCGCAACATATGCATCCAACTTACTTCTAGTCACTTTGTATTGTGACGTAACAAGTCCATTTACTATTTGACTAATTGGTGTGTGACTCACCCAAGAGTTGATTTTTAACAACCCCCTTGTCAAGCTTAAGAAGTGAGCCACATGGTGTCATATTCACGCACTTAGAGACAAAAATTTTGAATGACTAACTTGATTCTTGCAATCCAATTTAGCTAGATAAGGGTATCGAGGTTAAAAATGTAATACATATTAAATCAAGCCAAGTTAGCGTGTGAGCTATTTGGTGCACTTGTTGAGCTATTCTAAATTGTTAGATAGGTAACCACAATTATCATGATCCAAGTGAATTCTTGGTTAGGGAAGCTTAACTCTTGATACTCGATTTAGATCAGGTCCTTTAGCAAATTTCAATAACATATTAGGTTAGAATATTTAACAGGAAAGGCACACACAACATGTACAAGAAACAATCCTTTTGAATTTGCATAATGGATTTTCAAGACCATGAGAGAATAATTTGCAATGAATTTTGCATGGTCAACCTTGTGTTGTGGTGAGGAAGCAATGTTACATGTCATGAGGCCAACGTCCCATCATGGGAGATAATGTGTGGTGGCATATGTGAGTCATGACATTATGGCTTGAAACCAACAAAGTAAAAGGGTGTAATACCAAGAGTTTTTGTGAGATCATCCTTTCCAGTACCATTCTAACCCAAGCATGATGCATATAGCAAGATAGACCAATAGCAATCCACATGAGATCATCATGCACTCAATGAGTTTCAAGGAGTTGCAATGCTCACATGGAAACAAATGCTAATGAAAAATTAGGTTTGCAAGCTAGCATTCAAACTTTGAGACATGTATATGAAAAGGAGATGTGCTTTGGTCACAACAAGGATGAGCAAATCCATTATCTTCATAAATTCCAAGAGAGAATTGTGCAAGCTCATGTAACTTTCCTTATTACATATTCCTAGAAAGTTATTATTTTTTCTAATTGACTTTACTAGAACAACCTAAGGATCCATGCTTTTTTGCTCATAGCGACAATAGTTTGAATAGTAAGAATCCAGAAACATCGTCACCACAAGACTTTTTTATTCCAATAGCTTAAATTAATTGTTCAACATGTTTTCCATGTCCTTGAAAAAATGGCATTGACTAGCTAATCTCAAGAACCCTACCAAAAGGCTAACCATGCAAGTTTACTTTCTATAAGTGGAGGGCATCATTGAGAGTGATCTATCGACCATTAAAGCTTATAGAAGTGGATTTCATCAGCAAGGTCATATTGGTGCACAAGTCGAATGATGTATGCGTGCATAGTGAATGCCGGAAGGTCCCCAAGAACAAAGAACTCTACAAAACCTTCATAAAACCAAAAGAGAATTTGCACGACATGAGACAAAAAGAAAAATTAGGTGCAATCTCCCCCCATGCCTTGTGTGAGCACTTCACAAGGCATGTATTTATAGATTTATTTATCTTTAAGCTAAAAAATAGCCCACTTTATAAATAGCATATTTTTTGCTTTTGCGTTTGCCCAAATATAGAGTAAGATGTTTGGGCATTCAACAAGCTGTGCCCAAATACAAATGTCAAATAATTAAATATTTAATCGAGTGCCTATGAGTATACAAGATAATAAATATTTTATCAAGTATTTTAATAAATAAGCTCGCCTTAAATTAGTACCTAGGTTTTATGGACCTTTCAAAATAATTCACAAGATCAATGACAATGCATTTAAATTACAACTACCCAACCATTGGAAGATCCATATTACTTTTCATATCAGTTTGTTACGACCTTTTAGAGACAAATTACCTATCCACCCTATCTATGAATACCCTCCTTTGTTAGAAGAAGAAACTGGAATTCTTGAACATGAAACTATTCTAAACACTGACTTTATGACCACCAGAACTGGCTGTAGATATTTTAGATATTTGGTTAAGTTTAAAAATCATAATGTTGAAGAGGTCCATTAGATGCACGGCCACGGCCTAAGTGCTTACCCCTCATTGCTCGCTCCACATTGAGGTAATAGCAATTGAGGACAATTACTATCCCACTCCGGGGATATGATGCCAGTAGGTATATTCCACAGTGGATTCCATGATTATATTTATTTGTCGGGGCTCGTACACAAGGTGGATTCCTTGTGCGAGAAGTTGACGGGGATGCCTGTTCTTTTCGGGCATTAGATTTATTGAATGTGTATATGGGTGATTCCACAGCGGGTGATTCTATAAAATACATGTTAAATTAATAGACGTTTACGAGTTTAGAGTGCGCACTCAAATTAAATTAAGGTTAGGACAGAGCTCCAACCTATTTAAATATTTTGTAGCTAAAGACTGCTAGGTATTCACGTTTCTTGGATTTTATTTTATTATTTTTTAATAATTATAAATGCTTCTGTTGATGTGTAGAGCATGCGGCGGTGGCATTGGGTAGCACTGGGCGATAACGTGAATCTAAATGCCTAGAAGAATTACTATTTTTGATGGGTACGCATCTTATCACTTCTCAACACTTTGCAATCTTCTATTTTCAATGCGTAACCAAACATAATCACCAACATTGAAACTCATGGCTTGTCTTTTCTTATTAGCTTGTTTAGTATATGATTACTAGGCTTTCGCAATCATGTCTTTAACTTGAGCAAAAATAGTAGCATGAGTATTGGCAATACCATCAGCAGCTTTAACTTTATTCGGAAATGATGTAACAGGTGTAGGTAATCTATGTCCATAAATGATTTCAAAAGGTGCTTTATGAGTAGCTGTGTGTGGTGTATTATTGTATGCAAATTGAAGTAGATGCAAATGTGTATCCCATGTTTGTGGTTTTAAAATTGTGTATGTACGCAAAAGATCAAGAATTGTACTATTAGTAGCTTTTATTTGCCCATTGGTTTGAGGATGTTTATTTACCCATTGGTTCGAGGATGAAATGCAGATGAGAAATCAATCTTAGTACGTAAATTAGCAAACAAAGTAGTCCAAAAATTATTACAAAATCTAGAATCACGATAAAAAATAATAACTTTTGGCAAACCATGATTCGTGAAAACAGTCTTCAAAAACAATTGTGCAGCTTGAGATGCAGTTAATGTTTTCTTGCATGGCAGAAAATATATTTGTTTACTAAATCAATCTACTATATTCCAAATCATATCATGATTAGCTTGTGTATTAGGTAAATCAGTTATAAAATCCATTGAAATATATTCCCATGGATGGTCAAGAATTGGTAAAGGCATTAACAAACCATAATGCTTACCATGGTGTTTCTTGACTCTTTGGTAGATGAAACACTCAAAAACAAAGTTAAAAATATCAGATTTCATTTATAGCCAATAAAAATCTTCAACCAATATTCTTAAAGTGAAAATAATGCCTATGTGTCCTTGATATGGAGGACAATGAATTTCTTGCAACACAAATGATCTAAATTAAACAATGACACACAATCTTTTCTCATAAAACATAAATCCATCAGAATAAGATAAATAATTAATTGGAATCCTGTTATTAGCAACTAATTTATTCCAACCAGCTTGAAAACTGGGGTCATGGTCATAGGTATCCTTCATAGGAGTAAGGGAATCAAAAGATAGAACGGAAATATTATGAATACTTGATCTTCTACTCAAGGCATCAGCAACAACATTTTCTCTTCCTGGTGGCTGATATTGGATAAGTGGATGAAAACTTTGAATGAAAGTAGCCCATTTAATATGACGGCCAAAAATTTGTGGCTGACTAAGGAGATGTTCGATACTTTGCTGGTCAATTTTAATCATAAATTCGGATCCCATCAGATAGTGTTTCCATTGACGTAAGGCTTGAACTACAACTAACAACTCTTTATCGTAGGTGGAATACTTCAACTCAAAATGTTTAAGTTTGCAACTAGAATAGGCTATGGAATGTGAATCTTGCATGAGGACAACTCATATTCTTGATCTGCTAGCATCAGTAACTACTAGGAAGAATTATCAATTAAAATTAGGTAACTACAAGACAGGTGCATGTGTTAAAGCATGTTTCAACAAATCAAAAGACTTTTGTTGGTTATCAGACCAACGATATACAACACCTTTATTTAACAATTTCGTCAAAGGCAATGCAAGTCATGAAAAAATTCTCACAAATTTTCTATAAAAGTTGGCAAGGCCTAAGAAAGAAAGTAACTCGTGCACATTTTTAGGGATTGGCCAATTCAAAATTGCCTCTATCTTTTTAGGATCAACATGAATACCATAAGAAGAAACAATGTTACTATTGTCAAGGTTAGTATACAATTTATTCTCTTTCAACAATTTAAAAACTAAATATAGATGTTCACAATGCTCATTCTCATCCTTACTAAAAACCAAAATATCATCAAAGAAAACAATCATAGAATTCTAATACTTCAAAAATATATGATTCATCATAATATTGAATGTAGCTGGTGCATTGGTCAAACCGAAAGGCATAACAAGAAATTCATAATGACCAAACGAGTTCTAAATGCAATCTTAAAAATGTCAGGCATATCCAAACGTACTTGATGATATCCAAATTTGAGATTTATCTTGCTAAAAACAATGGCCCCTTATAGTTTATCCATGAGGTCATCTACCCTAGGGATTGGATATCTATTCTTAACAGTGAATTTGTTTAGGGGGCGATAGTCAATGCACATCCTATATGTATTATTTTTCTTCTTAACTAGTAGGACAAGTGCCCCAAAAGAAGAACTACTGGGCCTAATGAGTCCTCGGTTCAACAGTTCCTCAACTTGTGTTTGGATTCTTTTTGTTCAATTTGATTGTGCCTATAAGGTGCTTTACATGGTGGTTGAGAACCTGTGGTTAAATCTATTTTATGGTCTTCAAGACATATAAGTGGTAAACCAGGTGGTAAATCAGTAGTAAAACAATCTTTAAATTGTGAAAGAAATTGTGCATGCCTAGGATGTATCTGATTTTTCTTAGCTTCAATTTCATTCATCCATATTAAATATGATTTACTACATTTTCTCAATGCACGTTTAGCACGTGTATGACTAAGCAGTGGACAATTATCAAAGGTGTGCAATCCATGTAATGTGATTTGATTTCCGTTAAAATGAATTTTCATGGAATGTATGGAATAATCTATGTCAGGATTATATTTGTGATGCCAAGGCATTCCTAAAATAATATCACTAGCTTGTAAAGGCACAACCAATAAATTTCTATGCTCAACATAATCACCGATTTTAATCTCTAAATCATGTACTTCTTGTATACCATTGTATCTAGTGCCTAAGAATGTAGTCTTTATGCGATAATGAGTTGGAATAGTAGGTAAATTCAATTCTTTTACCAACTTTGTGAAAATAAAATCATGCATGCTTCCATTATCGTGTAAAACAATCTTTTCTTGACCATCCACAAAACATTTCATTGTTAATAATGAATGAGGATTTGGCATACTTGGTAAAGTATTTGAAGCATCACCGATAGCATCATCATCTTCAGTGAAGTTTGGCATATCTTCATGGTCCTTGTCATCAGTTGCTCCCAAGTGATTGATTTGAACAGCTTGCTTCTTGGACTGACAGTTTGTTGCTAAGTGTCCATGTTGATGACACTTGTAGCAAACCATAGGCTTCGCTTTGGAGACATTATTGGTAAGGACTAGAAGTTTGGATATATTGGGATTTGGCTAGAGGAAAGGCTTAGGGTTTGAATTTGTATTTGATGGTAAAGCAGGAGGTTGAGTCCAAGGTTTACGAAAATCTTTGCAAGAACAGTGAAATAAATAAAGTTTTTTTTTTCCTATGCTTTAGAGAGCCTAGATTGTTGCAATGGATGGAATACAATGTTGGATTGGTTTGATGAATAGCCTAAAGAATCATGTTTTTCTTAAAAGTATGGTTTTTTTATTCAAGAAATCTGAATGAGGAGACTCTTTGGGCGCCCAATAGCTTTAAATCTTTAGTGAGACAAAAGCAAAGACAAAAGCTAAATAGTGCTAATTGTAAATTAGGCTATTTTTTGAGCTTGGAGATGAATAATATATCAAATACATGTTTTGTGGAGCGCTTACACAAGGCATGGGGGGAGTTTGTACCCAAATAGTCTTTTGTTTCATGTCGTGCAAGTCTTCTCTCTTGTTTTTTGTGCAAAAGTAGAGTTCTTTTGTTCTTGGGGACCTCCCGGCGCTCGCTACGCACGCATACAACATCCCACCTATGCACCAGTGGTATCAGAGCAAAGCTAAGATTGAGGGCTTCCAATTGCTTACCATCTCGCACGAAGGCGGAGCTCCTGGAATGATCGAGCTCTACAGTCAGTCTCGTGGCAATCCGTCAATACCAGCATATTCTTGGCAGTGAAGAACCCCCTCCTACACTATTGGATCGCAAAGGACGAGCCTCTACAAGCGGAGGACCACTTGGGAAGTTCCTTTGCAAAAACATTTATCTCAGAGAGAAGCAGAGAAGTAACTTTTACCAAGTTAATTAGAAAGCTTAATAAGATTTCTAAAAAGCTTAAAACTCAACGAATTCAATTGTTTGTGGCAAAAGGAGATTTTCAACGGTGCCGAATCAGTCCACGACGTCCTTTTGTATCACGAAAAGTCAATGATTCTTTAAAATTACTAATTCCTAAACTCTAAAGCTTCTAAGCTTTACACAAAGGCTTTGATTCAATTTTCAGCCCCTCCCATAGTGGCTATTCATACACAGCTAGTCTCAAACGGATTTTCAGCTTTTCGCAAGCCCTTCTTCACACCTGTGGACTGATAGAGCCAAATTCCAGCAAAAAGATTGCTATATGCAGTCTGCACGTACAAATATCCTCTTGGAAGAAGACCGTGACATCAAATTCCACATCCACAAAGAAAAAATACTACAAAAAGCCATTTAAAAAAATAAGCCTTGTAAACCCGACTTTGAGCTACGCTTATCCCGCTAATAAGATTTCGAGTATGTGAGGTCTTTTGAAATTTTGCAGGATGTCCGATCGAACCATGGAAGATTTTATGGCTGAAGATGACCTACCCAAACCAATGATGGAGCAAAAATTGGTTTTGATTATGATGCAGCTTCAAGAGGAACGAAGAGCACGTCAAACTTTGCAAGCTCAATTGGCCAATCTGCAACGATCTACCACCGACCAAGATAGACCACAATCTGAAGATCTTATACGATGTATGATCGATGCAACACTTGAAGCGCAATCTATTCAGAAAGAAACAAAGATAAGTAAAAGAAATTTCAAATTTCGTACTTTCAATGGGTCACGCGATGGAAAGACTGTACTTGCTTTTATCAGTCAATTTGATGATTATTTTCATGAAGAACAGTATGCTGAGAAAGACAAAATTAAGTGTGTCACTAATTATCTAGTGGACAGAGCATCCCTATGGTGGACTGTTGTCTGCAAGAGCATTGATTGTCCTACTACTTGGGAGACTTTCCAAAAGAATTTTTTGCAGAATTTCCTTCCACACGAATTCCATGAAAAAGCAATCAAACAATGGGATCTTCTACAACAGAGGGATCATGAGCTTATTTTATAATATACCGAACGTTTTTGGAATGCTTTATTACAACTTTGAATGCTCGAAGATGTACCTGAGGCAACCCATAAATGCAAGTTTATGTTTGGCTTACTTGGACATTTTTATGCGGAGGTGAACATGTTCAAGCCAACGACTCTTGAAGATGCAATTTCCTTAGCCCATGACACTGAAGATAAAATTCGAGGACGAGAGAAGTGACCACAACAATTTCAAACTAATGGTAACTTTGGCTCAAAACAATTCAATTCAAATTTTCGAAGATTCAACCAAAATTGTTTCCTTCAATCTTCATTTCGTAAATCTTGGACACGACCACCTGCTTTACCATTAAACACAAATCCAAACTCTAAGCCATCTCTCCAACCAAATCCTGACATTCCTAAACTTCCCGCTATTACCAATAATGTATCTAAAGCCAAACCCATAGTCAGTTACAAATGTCATCAACCTGGACATCTAGCAGCGAATTGTCAAACCAAAAAGCCAACTGTTCATATCAATTATCTAGGAGTGATAGAAGATGAAGAACATGAAGAAATGCCAGATTTCATGAAACTATGACGACATCGGTACTACTTCAGATGCTTTACCAGGTATGCTAAATCCTCATTCTTTATTAACGATGAAATGTCTTGTGTATGGTAAAGAAAAGATTGTTTTACATGATGATGGAAGTACACATGACTTTATTTCTGCAAAATTGGTTAAAGAATTGAATTTACATACTGTTTCTACACATTATCGCATCAAGGCTGCATTCTTAGGCACTAGATATAATGGAACACAAGAAGTGCACGATTTAGAAATTAAAATTGGTGATTATGTTGAACGTAGAAATTTCTTAGTTGTGCCTTTGCAATCTAGTAACATTATCTTAGGAATGCCTTGGCGTCATCAGTACAATCCCGATATAGATTATTCCATGCATTCAATGAAGATTCATTCTAATGGGAAACAAATCACATTGCATGGTATGCACACTTTCGATAAATTTTCATTGCTTAGTCATACACAGGCTAAACGTGCATTACGAAAAGGTAGCAAATCCTATTTAATATGAGTGAATGAAATCGAAGCTAAAGAAAATCAGATGCATCCTAAGCACACACAATTTCTTTCACAATTTCAAGATTGTTTTGCTGCTGACTTACCACCTGGCTTACCACCTATACGTCCCGAAGATCACAAAATAGACCTAATTCTTGGATCACAACCACCAATGTAAAGCACCATATAGATATAATCAAAATGAACAGAAAGAAATTCAAGCACAAGTTGAAGAATTGTTAACCCGAGGACTCATTAGACCTAATAGTTCTCCATTTGGTGCACCTGTCTTATTAGTGAAGAAGAAATACAATACCTATAGAATGTGCATTGATTACCGTGCCCTAAATAAGATCACTGTTAAGAATAGATATCCAATTCCTAGGGTAGATGATCTAATGGACAAGCTACAAGGATCTACAATATTTAGTAAGATAGATCTTAAATCTAGATACCATCAAGTAAGATTGGACACATTTGATATATTCAAAACTGCATTTAGAACACAATTTAGACATTATGAATTCCTTGTTATGCCTTTTGGTCTAACTAATACACTAGCCACATTCAGTCGTATGATGAACTGCATATTTTTGAAGCATCAGCATTGTGTTATTGTTTTCTTTGATGACATATTGGTTTTCAGTAAGAATGAGAATGAGCATTATGAACATTTATCTTTGGTTTTCAAATTATTGAAAGAGAATCAATTATATGCTAATCCTGAAAAGAGTGAATTTTTCCAAATACAAATTGAATACCTAGGACATATTGTTTCATCTGAAGGTATTAAAGTTGACCCTAAAAAGATAGAAGCAATTTTGAAGTGACCGATACCTAAAAATGTGCATGAATTATGTTCTTTCTTCGGTCTTGCTAGCTTTTACAGAAAATTTGTGAGAAAATTTTCATTGCTTGCATTACCTTCGACAAAATTATTAAAGAAAGGCATTATGTATCATTGGTCCGACAATCAACAAAAGTCCTTTGATTTACTAAAACATAATTTAACTCATGCTCCTGTATTGCAATTACCTAACTTCAATAGACCATTTTTCCTAGTAGTCACTGATGCTAGTGGATCTAGAATAGGAGCAGTCCTTATGCAAGATTCTCATCCCATAGCCTATTCTAGCTGCAAACTTAAACCCTCTGGACTTAAGTATTCTATTTATGATAAGGAATTGCTAGCTGTGGTACAAGCTTTACGTCAATGGAAACACTATTTAATGGGATCTAAATTTATGATCAAAACTGACCAACAAAGCATTAAACATCTCCTTAGTCAATCACAAATATCTGACTGATACATTAAATGGGCTGCTTTTATTCAAAGTTTTCATCCACTCATACAATATTAACCCAAAAAAAAGAATTTTTTTTTTGCCGATGCTTTAAGGAGAAGACCCACTATTCATAATATCTATGTGATATCTTTTGACTCTTTTCTCCCTATAAAAGATACTTATGACCAAGACCCTAGTTTTCAAGCTGATTGGAATAAATTAGTTGCAAATAACTGGATTCCCATTGATTCATTGTCTTACACTGATGGATTTATGTTTTATGAAAAAAGATTATGTGTAACTATTCCATTTCAATCATTTGTTTTGCATGAAATTCATTGTCCCCCATACCAATGCCATAGAGGAATTATTTCTACTTTGTGTACACTAATTGAAGATTTTTATTGGCCACACATGGAATCTAATGTATCTAATTTTGTATCTGAATGCTTAATTTGCCAAAGAGTTAAACAATACCATGGTAAACAAAATGGTTTATTAATGCCTTTACCAATTCCAGAACGACCATGGGAACAGATCTCAATGGATTTTATCATTGGTTTGCCTAACACTGAAGTAATCATGACATGATTTGGACTATGATCGATAGGTTTAGCAAACAAGCATATTTCATTCCATGCAAGAAAACGTTAACTGCATCTCAAGCTGCTCAATTGTTCTTGAAAACTACTTTCACTAATCATGGTTTGCCAAAAGTTATTATTTTTTACCATGATTCTAGATTCTGCAATAATTTTTGGATTACTTTGTTTGCTAATTTAGGAACAAAGATTGATTTTTCGTCTGCATTTCATCCTGAAACAAATGGGCAAACAGAAGCTACTAACAGTACCATTTTAGATCTTTTGCGTGCATACACAATTTCAAAACCACAAACATGGGATACACATTTACATTTACTTCAGTTTGCATACAATAACACACCACATACAGCTACACAGAAAGCACCATTTGAAATTATTTATGGATATAGATTACCTACACTTGTTACATCATTGTTAAACAAAGTTCAAGCTGCTGATGATATTGTTGACATGCATGCTAGTATTTTTAATGAAGTTAAAGATATAATTGCGAAAGCCTAGCAATCATATACAAAACAAGCCAACAAGAAAAGAAAAGCTATAAGTTTCAAAGTTGATGATTATGTTTGGTTACGTATTGAAAAGAAAATACTACAAACACCCTGTTGTAAAGTTAGCTCCTAGATTTTATGGACCTTTCAAGATCATTCACAAAATCAATGACAATGCATTTAAACTAGAATTGCCACAATACTAGAAAATCCACAACACTTTTCATATTAGTTTGTTACGACCTTTTAGAGGCCAATTACCTGTACATCCTATCTATGAAAACCCTCCTTTGCTAGAAGAAGAAACTGAAATCCTTGAACTTGAAACTATTCTAGATATTGACATTATGACCACTAGAACTAGCCGTAGATATTCTAGATATTTGGTTAAGTTTAAATATCATCCTGTTGAAGAGGCTCAGTGGATGCACGCTCAAGACCTAAGTGCTTACCCCTCACTGCTGGCTCCACATTGAGCTAATAGCAATTGAGGACAATTGCTATCCCACCCTGGGGGTATGATGCCAGGAGGCATATTCCATGGTGGATTCTGTGAGGTTTTGCGGTGGATTCCATAAAATTATATTTATTGCCGGGGCTCATACACAAGGTGGACTCCTTGTGCGAAAAGTCGATGGGGATGCCTGTCCTTTTCGGACGTCTTGTTAATTTAATGTGCAAGTGGGTGATTCCATAGCGGGTGATTTCGTAAAATACATATTTAAATTAATGGAAGTTTATGAGTTTAGAGTGTGTACTCGTAATAAATTAAGGTTAGGATTGAGTTCTAACCAATTTATTTATTTTGTAACTGAAGACTTCTAGGTATTCACTTTTGTCGGTTTAATTTGATTATTTTCTAACAATTGTGAATGCTTCAGTTGATGTGTAGAGCAGGCAGCGGTGGCAATGGAAAGCATTGGATGATAGCATGTATTCAAGTTATTTAGAAGAAATTATCATTTTTGATAGGCGTGCATCTTAGGCATGGCGCCAATATTTATTTTGACATGCTTATTTATTGAAGTGCCTGATATTTATTTATTATTTTGTATGCGCATGGACGCACGATTTAAATATTTGTTATTGGACATTGTATTTGGGCACAGGCTGACTCTTTGGGCGCCCCCAATAGCTTTAAATCTTTAGTGGGACAAAAGCAAACACAAAAGCTAAAGCGTGCTAATTGTAAATTGGGCTATTTTTTGAGCTTGGAGATGAATAACATATCAAATACATGCTTTGTGGAGCGCTCACACAAGGCATGGGGGGAGATTGTACCCAATTAATCGTTTTTTTCATGTCACACAAGTCTTCTCTCTTGTTTTTTGTGCAAAAGTAGAGTTCTTTTGTTCTTGGGGACCTTTCGGCGCTCACTACGCACGCATACAACATCCGATCTATGCACCAGTAACTTTCAAGTTCTTGATTTCTCCATTCTATCCAATTGATGATACATACTCCATTTTCTTAGAGGTTTAAGAATTTAGTCTTTTCATACTTGAATGGCAACTTCTTCAATTGAATGCTTGGTCCTTATAAATCAATAGCCAAAAGGGCTTTTCTAAACCTCTTATTGAGTGCCTGTTGACTTGAAAACTCTCATCATTGATCCATTTGCTTTGCCTCTAACAATCATTAGTTTGTTTGAAAAATTGAAGAGATGTTATCCATTATAAAAGAGGTAAAATAAAAATCACCGAGTCAGTGATTGTCCTAGTAATTCCCTCTTACACCCACTCATTTAATTTTAGACTCATTGTATATTATTGAAAGATTGGAAAGAATCCTTTCAACCATGCATATCATTGATGTTTTCCTAGCGTTAGCATGGACTTGCCATGTATATTCCTACAAGGAAAAGTGGATGCTAGGCAAGTCAATAAGATAAAAGAGAGGCAACCATCCCTTATTGATTATGACCCTAAAGAAATACATGATATTGGCCTCAAGAGGAACTTTGCACAGCCTTGCTGATCCAGAGCCCACAAAAATAATTGCAACTACAAAGATATCACTTGGTTGGAAGTTGGGGGATGATTTATTTCATATTTCAGTAGTAATTCATTCAACCACATAGATTACAAGCATGAACAGAGCATGGGTGTAGGTTGTTACAAGTTGAGATCAATTACAAGTGTTGTAGAAGCCTTGCAAGGATATTATAACAATAATTTGATATTTGCAAGTGATTAACCCTTCCCCACCATTGCCCACGGTCTTCCCTCATAGGTATCTCATGTTATTTGAGATTTTTTATAGGTTACAAGGTGTTTACAAGTTGAAATAAGGTCAAAATAGAGGTGTGTCATATTTTGGACATGTTTGAAAAGTTGATTCTAGAATCGGTTGCATGCATTTTGATGTAAATCAAAGGTTGTAGGTTGATAGAGCCATCATTATGTCATTTCAAGTCAAAAGTGTCTTCATTTAGGTATCAAAATCAAAAGTGATTGACAAATCATATATACAGCTAAAAATAAGTATAAGAACCAAATCATGGAAACAATTAATGAGGATGTTAAAGCATATCAGTTTGAGCCAAATCATTCAAACGAAGCTCTCAACCAACACTAAGAAGATGAAGGGACAAAAATAGTTAATGCTCAAAATATTCAACATGGAAATGAGGATATTCATGCCTCACAAGGGTAAAATGATTACCTATAGTTGTCAAATGAGTTGTATCACATGAATGTGGGAATTTTGGTGGTATTCATTAGCTCAATAAGTCAATGGAAAGTAGGTTTGATGAATTCATTGTAGTCATTAAGTGTTTGGGTAGCAAGATGCATGATTCTCAAGCTACCCATGATCCTATTCCACTCCCACATGACTCCATTCTAGCCCCATAGTCCAATGTGACTACTTTTGCAAAGAGAGAACCATCAAGATTGGAGGATACTTTTCATTCGTCTCAAATGCAAGGCAATAATAAGATAAGGCCACAATTCAACCCAAAGAATAATACTAGGCAAGAAGAAGATGTAGGATTGAAGATGATTATCATAAGTGTGATACATTTTACAAGTCCTTTTACCCTTAGCCCTCTACTTTGCAAAGGATAGTTGAAACAAATCATGGAGACAAGCATGAAGGAAGAAAATCATTCCATGATCAAGAAAATAGAGAGCACTTTTCATTTGGTCAACCCTCTAATCATGGATTTAGGTAGCCATATCCTCATGGATTAGGTAGCAATCAACAAGGGTAGCCCTCCTTTAGACAAATCTCATGGAGTAAAGACTCATGGAAGCAACCATTTTATAGATAGCCTAATGCAAATCCACCACCATCGTACAATGACAATGAGCACAAAGAGAAAATCAGAATCCCAAAGTGGACAATTCTTCACCAATGAAATGGGAGCAATGGATAAATAAATTGGAGATGAATTTTACACTCTACCCCCTCAATGATAAAGCAAAGTTCTACTATCTATCCCTTCATCTTGAAGGTTATGCCCACACATGGTAGATACACATGAGGAAGATTGGAGAGAAGTGTTTGTCACTTGGGAGGATTTTAAGTGGGAAATGCTTGATGTTATTGTCTCACTTATGGAGAAACAGAAGTTGCAAAGGAGGTGTTATGACCTTAAGCAAAGAGGCATGTCCATTAGAGATTACTCCAATATGTTTTTTAATTAGTTAATGCATGTTGAGGGGATTTCAGATTTGGCAAAAACTAAATTAATATATGTATGGACTTGATTTTCGGAAGTTGGTATTGTGTAGCCAAAGACCATTCATGAGGAAATTTAGCATGCTAAATGGTACAACCAAAAGTATTGTAGAGATATATCTTATTTTCAAACCAAAACTATGGAAAATATTTGATCAAATCATTCCTCAAGGTTGGGGCAAAGTTTTAGCCAGCAAAGAGAGGACTTTAGGCAAGAAGAGATATTTCAAAACACGTAACAACAAAGTTTCAACTTATCCTATAGTTCATGGAGCAAAAGAGGGCACTAAATTTAGGCCTAATGTTGAAGCAAAACCAAACTTTAGGTGGGTAGACTTTTGGTGATAAACCTTTAGCTACAATGTGCAAAGGCAAGCATGTAATGAATGGCAAGTTAAAGGATATATACACTAAAGGTATATGCTTCAAGTGTGGGGAGAAGTGGACTCCCGACCATAAGAATAAATTCAAGTCAAGAAATGCTAAAGTTATCATGATTATTTAAGAAGGATCAGATGAAGAGGCAATTTAGGTTATGGATTTCAAATAGCAACCACATGAAGAAGAGGATGTTGCTCATGAGGAGTTTTATGATCCAACAGACAGTGGGTTTTGACCAACCCAGGCGGCTCTTCAATGTTGTGCACTATTTCTCATGATGCATGAACTGGATGCAAATGTGAAAATACTCTTCAGCTCAAGGGCTTGCAAATGGTAAAGTTGGCTATATTCTTATGGATATGGAAAGCACGTGTATTTTTTGTAAATAAAAAATCTTTGGATGGGCTGAATCTATTGCCTAAGGATATGGATTTGCCATTAAGTGTACAAGTTACCAATAGGGCTTTTGAAGCTATTCATGAAGTATGCCCATGCACTCCTATCAAGTTGTCACAATCATGCACTACTCAAGTTGATATTGTAGCCTTGGAAATGGTACCCATTGATATAGTTATTAGCTACAATTGCTTAAGACAATTGGAAAGTTTACTGTGGACTAAAATTTAATACAAATAGAATTTGTTTGTGGTGGACAATAAGCAACATTGCATGGTGTGGACTAAAAGCAAGTGACATTGCATGATGTGGACTAAAAGCAAGTGGGATTAATATTTATGAAGAAGCTGAAGAGAGAGATCGATGCCATATCTTGCATATTCTCTCCTCTTCTTTTGAAAGAGGATGAAAACTATCCCACACTTACTTCAAAGAAGAAGAATTCAACATTGTGTAAATTATTAGAGGAATACAAAGACTTATTTTAGCCACCCAAGAGAGATACCCAAGAGAGAGGTAGATCATCCTATTGACTTGTCACCAGATACCAAATCCAATAATAAGCGACCCTACCAATTATTCAAGTATGAGCATGAGGAGGTGGAGTATTAAGTCAAAGAGGTGTTCCAAATGGGGTTGAATTTAGTCAACCCATTCACCTTTTGCCTCTAGGATATTACTTATTAAGAAGAAAGATAGAACATTTTGCATATGCATTAATTACAAGGAATTAGACAAGTCCATGATTAAAAATAGGTATCATATTCACCTTATTGACGACCTTTTGGATGAACTTAAGGATGCAAGGGTTTTTACTAAGATAAATCTTTGATTAGGGTATCATCAAATCCTAATGAAAGAGGGTGATGATTATAATACAACATTCAAGATTGGAAGAGGATTATATCGATTCTTGGCTGATGCCATTCAATCTTTCAAATGCACTTTCCACTTTTCAAGCACATATGGATAAGATTTTGTAGGCCTTTGTGTTCAAAATAGTCCTTGTTTTCTTTAACGACATTCTCATATATAGCAAGTCCAAATAGAAGCATTTAATGCATATATGAAAGGTATTTGACATATTGAGAAGGCACAAGCTCTTTGCAAAGGAGTCAAAGTGTTCTTTTATGGAGGATGAAGTGGAATACTTAGGTCATATAATCGGTGAGAGTGGGATTAGAGTGGACCCAAAGAAAGTGCAATGTGTCAAATATTGATATACTCCTATTAATTCTATATCTTTGAGAGGTTTACTTGGATTATCATATTTCTATTAGAGGTTTATAAAAAATCATATGCATGTTATGGTTCCATTAATCAATTGGCTAAAAAAAGGGCTTTCATTTGGGACTCTATGTAAACCACTGGATACACCTCTTGATCAGAATGTCAAGTTGGACATTAGTACTGGAGTTGAAATTGATGATGTGTCTATATATAGTGGTTGGAAGTTTGATATGCTTTACCATCACTAGTCCTGACTTGAGTTATGCTGTTGGGCTCATAAGTAAGTGATGTCAGGAGGCATATTCCACGGTGGATTCCGTGAGGTTTTACGGTGGATTCCGTAAACTTAGATGACCGGGGCTCATACACAAAGAGGATTCTTTGTGCGAGAAGTTGATGGGGATGCCTGTCCTTTTCGGGCGTTTCATTAATTTAGTGTGTACGTGGGTGATTCCATAGCGGGTGATTCCGCAAAATGCATATTAAATTAATAAACGTTTATGAGTTTAGAGTGCGCACTCGTAATAAATTAAGGTTAGGATTTATTTCTAACCAGTTGATTTATTTATGTAGCTGAAGACTGCTAGGTATTCACTTTTGTTGGTTTAATTGTATTATTTTACTAACGATTGTGAATGCTTCAGTTGATGTGTAGAGATAGCAGTAGTGGCAGAGGAAAGCATTGGAGTTTAGCGAGTATTCGACCTTTGGATTATATTTTGATAGGCGCCACGCCTATATTTTGTTATGTCTATTGAGACATTGATTATTGATTATTATTTTGTATGCGCCTATGCACACGGATATGTTATTTCTATTTGGACATTAAGATTGGGCGTGCCAGACTCTATGGGCACCGTCCATTAGCTTTATTTTCCTATTTTTGTAGAAAGCAAACTCAAAAGCTAAAAGCTTGTCATATTTTTGTAAATTGGGCTATTATTGAGCATGAAGATGGAAATATACATAGAATACATGCTTTGTGAAGCGCTCACACAAGGCATGGGGGGAGATTGAACCCAATTGGTCTCTTGCCTCTTGTCCTTCATGCTTTTACATTGTTTTTTGTGCAAAAAGGTAGAGTTCATTGTTCTTGGGGACCTTCCGGGATTCACTACGTGAGCATTCTGCGACCGATCTGCGCACCAGTGGTATCAGTATGATGCCAGGAGGCATATTCCACGGTGGATTCCGTGCCACGGTGGATTCCGTGAGGTTTTACGGTGGATTCCGTAAACTTAGATGACCGGGGCTCATACACAAAGAGGATTCTTTGTGCGAGAAGTTGATGGGGACGCCTGTCCTTTTCGGGCGTTTCATTAATTTAGTGTGTACGTGGGTGATTCCATAGCGGGTGATTTCGCAAAATGCATATTAAATTAATAAACGTTTATGAGTTTAGAGTGCGCACTCGTAATAAATTAAGGTTAGGATTTATTTCTAACCAGTTGATTTATTTATGTAGCCGAAGACTGCTAGGTATTCACTTTTGTTGGTTTAATTGTATTATTTTACTAACGATTGTGAATGCTTCAGTTGATGTGTAGAGATAGCAGCAGTGGCGGAGGAAAGCATTGGAGTTTAGCGAGTATTCGACCTTTGGATTATATTTTGATAGGCGCCACGCCTATATTTTGTTGTCTATTGAGACATTGATTATTGATTATTATTTTGTATGCGCCTATGCGCACGGATATGTTATTTCTATTTGGACATTGAGATTGGGCGTGCCAGACTCTATGGGCACCGTCCATTAGCTTTATTTTCCTATTTTTGTAGAAAGCAAACTCAAAAGCTAAAAGCTTGTCATATTTTTGTAAATTGGGCTATTATTGAGCATGAAGATGGAAATATACATAAAATACATGCTTCGTGAAGTGCTCACACAAGGCATGGGGGGAGATTGAACCCAATTGGTCTCTTGCCTCTTGTCCTTCATGCTTTTACATTGTTTTTTGTGCAAAAAGGTAGAGTTCATTGTTCTTGGGGACCTTCCGGGATTCACTACGTGAGCATTCTGCAACCGATCTGCGCACCAGTAAGTTCATGCAGAAACCCAGAAAGCCACATTTGGATGTTGTTAGGCGAATGATGAGATATGTAAAGTCCACTGTAGATTATGGGCTATTTTATGTGAAACGTAAGCCCTTGACACTGGTTGGATACACAAATGCACATTGGGTAGGATGCTCATATGACCGTTGGTCTACAAGTGTTTATGCCTTTGGATTTGAAAGTGGAATGATCGGTTGGAGCAGTAAGAAGCAACCTATAGTTGCATTGTCTAGCACTGAGGTAGAGTACAGGGGTGCCGCATTGGCAGCATGTGAGATTGCATGGCTGCTCAAGCTTATGGCTGATTTGGACATACATGTGGATGCTCCAATGACCCTGTTATGCAACAATCTCAGTAGTGTAATACTGGCAACAAATCAATTTTATCATGCTAGGACTAAATGCATTGAGGTACACTACCATTTTATCAGAGAGATGGTTCTTGCAGAGAAAGTAGATCTTATGCAAATGAAGACTGATGAATAGGTTGCATATATCTTTACCAAGTCTTTGGGTAAAGATAAGTTCAATGTTTTCTGATAGCTACTTAGTGTGCAGAGGCTGTCTTGAGCTTGAGGGGGAGTGCTAAGACTTCAAGCTCTTTTATCTTTAGTATGTGTGTAATCGACACTTTGTCACCTGCAGCTGTATCAGCAAGTGTAGGACATTAAATAAGTTGACGACTTTAGGCTGTGTGTGAATGATCTATAAGATCTTTAGTGTGTTGTATTCACTTTAATTATGTGTTATGGAATAATGAAGGAAATGAGATGAGAGCACATAGCTCCTCTCTATTGCTCCAACCCTTCTCTCAGTCTCTCAACAACAATTTCATTAGAGAGTGAGTCTTAGTAGGTGACATGTGAGCACAAAGGAGCAAGTTGCAGATATTTTCAATAAGACCCTAGGAGTAGAAAAACTTTGGTATTTTTTTTAGCTTAAAGTACATGTCATGGAGTTGAGCTTGAGAGGGAGTGTTGAGATGTCATGCTCAACATGAGCTAACACTCATGTACCTAGATGATTGTTTCTACATTCATATCACTGATGTGGTTAGTACCTGGATTGGCATATCATTCTAGTGATACTTTCAACTGGTGTCCACCTATTAGAGTTATGAGATATCTATCTAATCATCTTTGTGCTTAGTGTGTTCACACTATGAACCTCTTGTATATTATATCTATTGTACTCTCTCTTATTCTTGGTAGACTCATATAGTAAAGAAGGAGAAGGAGAAGGAAGAGGACTAGGGTTTCAGCTTTCTATCTTGTGTGCATTCTCTCTATGTATTTTGTGTCTTATATGAGCTCAAGCTCTTTCTCTCTTCCCCCATCTTTTCAAGAAAGACATTGCAAATGGTAATTTTCATGGTTTACCCTCACAATTCACTTTTCCTAATCTATTATGCATACCATTTCAGAGTGCCTCAAGGGGTTCACTAGATGTAACTCCTTTATATCATGTCCATTTGAGGTCTATTTAAAATTACCATTATCTATATATT
Source organism: Lygodium microphyllum (assembly GCF_053477565.2). NCBI lineage: Eukaryota > Viridiplantae > Streptophyta > Polypodiopsida > Schizaeales > Lygodiaceae > Lygodium > Lygodium microphyllum. Next base: position 6,109,233 of record NC_141136.1, read on the forward strand.
TATAAAAAATAAACTACCCACATTTTCTAATCAATCTATAAGCAATCCCTTTATATGGCACCTCTCTATATGTTTAAAAATGTCTAAAAATGATATTTTAAAAATCCCTTATTTTGAATCCATGTGATACACTTACATATTTGTGAGTGACCCCCCTAAGCAGTGCAAGCTCGTATTTTATTATGTGGCAGGAGAATGTGCACCTAAATGGTCAAATTTGGCCATTTCCCCAATAGTGGAATCAATATATTCCATTTTCTGATCATAATGATGAATCGTGGAAGCAACTCTTTTTCATTCAAGAGATTTAATCAACTTTGATATGGCTACCTATCATATGACTATCACACTCTCATTCTCTCGATCAAATCTCTCCTCTTACAACCCCAAAAGCAATAAAGATGGACCAATGAGATGGATTTTAGTGACTTACCGATAGCTGCATGATCCAAATGTGACTTCTTCAAATTCACCTTCACTAATTACCCTCTATGTCAATTGATACAATCTTCATGGATAGAGGATTAGAGAAGAACAACAACAAGAAGAAAGTGAGAATGGCGAAAAGCTCCTCCTCAAGGTCCCTAACTCTCGCTTATGCACTCTCACTCTCTCCCCCTATCCCCCTCACTCTCTCCATCTGCCTCTACCTTTGCCTCTCCCTTCCCCTTTCTCCACATAAGCAAGCAGGAGGATATCAAGAAGCATGATTGGCTCTCAAACTCTTGCACACATAAGAACGAGATCCAATATTCAATTTTTAGTCATAGGGTTTTGAGTTCGAGGTTTTGTGGGTGTCTTATCCAACTTTTTGGCCTTTGACCACTCCTCTTTTGATTTACGTGTATGTGATAGGATAATTGGCCCTATCATCTCAAAAGTGACTAGAAACTTAATGCCCACAATCTCATCTATTGATATGTCTTTCTATCTAAGTCTAGAAGATGTTATAACTTTCATTGAAGCAAGCTCAACTCACAAATAATTTGTAATAATAATGCAACTGCAAGAAATAACTAGAATACATTATGGTTGTCCACAGTGGATAGCCATGCTTAGATTAAATTAATGTAGCCTAAAAGTATTGCTCCTTTAAAATTAATTCTAGTACATTATACCTTTACTAAACATGACCCTTCTTTGCTGTTTGCGGTTAATAAGCATGTGCCACAACGCTCACATGGATAGGGGGAACTAGAAAGTATGGTTGAGGACATAGTAACTGGAACAATTGTGCAACAAAATCTAGATCACTATTGGTAGGAACCATGCATGATACACCTTCAATGCTAGAGGAGCTTATGGTAGGCATAGATAGTGCATCTCAAAAGAGGAAGGTGGCAAAGCCAAGCTACCACAATTAACATCATAACTGCACACTCAAATCATCAAGGAGGCCCTCAATAATTCATATGCTCCCTCAAGACTAGTTCAAAGCCCCATCTCTAGAGGAGAACAAACAATAACCTCCTCAAGAGAGCCAAGAATAAAATGACAACATTATTAACAATAAAGGCAAGCTGAAGAGGCACAAAAAAGGAAAACAATGGAATCTAGGAAGGAGGAGCTATAGAATAAAGGTCATGAAAAGTCCAAAGCATCTAGGGAAAAACAAAATAGGATTGGTAAACGAGGAAGATGAACTAAGAGGAGCATTGGAATAATCAAGAGGAGAACAAGAAGATGTTTAAGACCAAATTACTAATGTTGTTCTCTAGGTAAAGGGAAAACTCAATCAAGGGCTCAAAGAGCAACTTGAGGTATGCTACAACTCGTTTTTTTGGCTAAAGTTTGTAGTTATTGGGTTCCTTAGCTTGGTTGGATTGTTACCATTTAGACATATAGTGCTCATGTGGCTTGATGTGATTTGGGACATGTAACTCGAGTTGGGCCAAAGGATGCTTCAAATTGAGGCATGTTGTGTCATCCTGAAGTAGGAACCACAATCAACTTGAGGTAGCTTCAAGACAAGGCTCAAAGTGGATGAATGATAGGACTTCAATTGCTAGGCTACAAGAAGGTAGTAATAGTTTCTTAGGGCAAGGCTAATAATCTACTCCTACTTGACTAAGGTGACATGATTGTTTAGGTCATGCAATTGTTGAAGGTATCATGGAGCAGCTCAAGGCAGTCATCAAGTGGTCATCTAGTTGCTTGAGTGATAGGTGGTAGGGTTTCTAGTCAACATGTTGAGTTTCCATGGCCTAAGGTGATAGGCACACAGGTGTGATAGCAACAAAGGGCTATGATGATGCGATTGAGTTCACATGTGAAGGGTCATTCCCAAGGTGGTGGACCGAGTCTAAGGTGGTAGGCACATAGGTGTGATAGCAATAAAGGGCTATGATGATGCGATTGAGTTCACATGTGAAGGGTCATTCCCAAGGTGGTGGACCGAGTCTAAGGTGGTATTGCAAAGGCTAAGTCTATGTTAAGGGTAATGAATTGGAAAGCCATGTGCTTGGGTGGTGAACATTCAAAAGATGTGCATGATCAAGCCAAGGGCCCCATGTGGTCATTAAAAAATGTTTTTATTAATTTGTTTTTTATAATTATTATTCTTTATTTTTATTGCCTACTATGACAAACATGGTGGAATGTGTTATAGGGGGCCAAGACAGCCACTGGCTTTAGCAAGTGTTGATGTGGGTGGTCAAAGTGGCCCAAGATGGCACTTGAAGAGAAGGCCAAAAGGGCCGACTAGCATGAATACCTGGGTAGAGATATGATTTTTTGCACTTGACTATTGATCGATCTATTTGCTAGACAAGTGGGGCCAAGAGGTAGCATAAGGGTGAGGAGGCCTACCATGATGATAGGCCAATAGTCTAGCGGTCAAGATTGGGTGGATAAGACAATCAAGTCATCTAAGCTAGATGTAGGTGGTCAAGGGCTAAGCCACAACGTCAAGCCTTAGAGCAGTAGTAGCCAAGGGTTGAGCGTTAGTGAGGCTTGGGGGTGGCGTATTTAGGATGAGTGGTGGCAATTATTTGGTAGAGAGTTGAGGGTCGATAACACAATCATGACCCTAAGGCAATGACCAAGATGTGAAAGGTTGCAAGCAAGAGGCATAGATTTGGAGGTCATGGGGCCGAGAGGTGGCCAAGGAGAAGGGCACAAGGGCCAATGTGAATGGAGGAGCCATGAGAGGCCTAGGAGATTTACAAAGGTTTAGGGTGCTTTAAAGCAATACTAGGTAACTTGTTTGCTAGTGAGAAGGCTGTGAGGCCCCATGGCTCACTAGGGAGAAAAACAATCCTAGCTTTTTCAAAACCTAAACAAGAAGCAAGGAGGGGATTGGAGTTGTACCTTGCATTGAGTGCAAAGATGATGATGGTGTTGCCCTTGACAGATCCTCCTCCTATTGTGGATATTGTCATGTCTTTCTTCTTCTTCTCCTCTTGTTTCTCTACTTTCTATCACTTACAAGGTCCACCTCTATCGCCCTTAGAGTATCCTTCTCTACCACTTCTCTAAGGCATGCTCCTTCTCAACATGTCTTGATAGAAAAATCCACACAAAAGTCAAGCACTTGTTTTTCCCAAATTTTTATATCTTTAACCATAGGATTATGTGCACCCCATATTTTTTCCATGAAGATGTAGAGAAAGACCTTGTAATTTATTAATTTTTATGGTTTTTAATACTTTTAAGGCCTATTTTTCTCATTCTATCGTATCTAATCAAATCTACAAGCAAAGAAATTCATCCCAAACACCAATAAGAGCAAACCAATACTGTCATGATTCATTTTTCCTAATCTATTATCCTTACCATTTTGGAGTAAAAGCTCCTATTCCCTTGTATAGTAGGAGAGTGTGTGCCTTAATGGTCAAATTTATCCATTGTCTGAGTAGTAAAACCAACATATAACATTTTTTCATCACAATGATGAAGGTTGGAAGGAACTCTTTTTCATTCAAAGAGATTCAATCAAATCTAATATGGCTATGTGTCACATAACTATCCTTTTCCAACCCTGAAAGTAATAAATTTTAACTTATGAGATGGGTGTACTAAGCTTACCAACTTATCGATAGTTACATGGTCCAAATGTGGCTCCTTCAAATGTGCCCTTCATTGAACAACCTTCATGCCAATTTGCACAATCTTCTTGTATAGAGGAATGAAGAAGAATAAGAAGAAGAATAATGTGAGAATGGAGAAGAACTTCTCCCACGTCCCTACCTCTCCGTTATGCACTCTTACTCGCTCCCTCAATCCCTCTCACTCTCCCTCTCCCTCTCTCCACATAAGTAAGAAATAGGATAACAAGAAGCAAAAGTGGTTCTCACAAAATTGCACACATAAGAATGAGCTCTTATATTTAGTTTTTAGTCATAGGGTTTTGAGTTCAAGGTTTTGCCATAAGTTGGACATCTTACCCAACTTTTTGGCCTTGGGATTGGCCCTCTTTTGAATTGCATATATATCTTAGGATAATTGAACCTATCCTTTGAAAAGTGACAAGAAGCTTAATGCTCACAACTTCACCTAATGATAGGCATTCCCATTGAACACAATGATATGTTATAATTTTCACTAGAGCAAGTGCAACTTAGGAAATTTTAATAATAATGCAACCACAAGAAATAACTATAATACATTGTAGTTGGCCATAATTGATAGCCATGGTTAGATTAACTTAATGAAACCCAAAAGGATTAATCCTTTAAAATTAGTTGTGGTACATTGGACCTTTGCTAGACTTGAAGATTATTTGTCATTTACAATTAACAAGCATCTGCCACAACAATTGCATGCATAGGGGTACCAAAAAGCATGATTGAGGACATAGTAAATGGAACAATTGTGCAACAAAATCTAAATCACTATTGGTAGGAACCATGCATGACAGACCTTCAAGACTAGAGGAGGAGCTTATGGTAGGGATGGATAGTGCATCTCAAAAGAGGAAGGTGGCAAAGCCAAGATGCCATAATTAATATCATAAGTGCACTCACTCAAATAATCAATGAGGCCCTCAATAATTTATGTGCTCCCTCACAACTAGCTCAATGCCCCATTTGCATAGGAGAACAAAGAACTACCTCCTCAAGAGAGGAACAACATGACAACATGATTAACAATAGAGGCAAGTTGAAGAGGGACAAAAAGAGGAATCCAATGGAATCTATGAAGACAAAGGAGCTAAGGATTAAAGGTCATGACCATCTAGGGACATACAAAATAGGATCGGAAGATGAGGAAATTGAACTAAAAGGAGCATTGGAGCAATAAAGTAGAAAACAAAATATTTCTTAAGTCCAAATTGCTAACGCGCTTTTCTAGCTAAAGAGTGATGCAAGAAATCCTTGATTTTTTATAATGCATTAAGCAACTCGCTACAAAAGTAGAGCTTTTGGAGGAAATGTCAATAAATCACAATAGCATCCACTATAAAGTGGCATGTTGACATAGAGATGGAGGTTACTATTGGGCTAAACATACAACAATCAAACCATTGGTTAGACTTCTAATGTTTCAAAAGCTTCAATCTCCTTGGCTAACTGTCCCTCACATAGTTGCCTTGACACTTAGAACTCTAACTAGTTGTGTATCCTTTCTTCCTAACCAAGAAAGCAAAGGACACAAGACTAGCTTCAAGGTGGGGGAATTCACCAAATCACATTCCCTTTCTATAGCTCGATGGCTTGAAGGTTCAAAGATAGTTCCACAATCCTAGTGATACACTCCAATATTTTTGTTACTTTGTATCCACCATCAAGCATACCCACATTGAGAGAAGAAGGTAGAGAAGAATAAGAAGGTGAAAAAGAGAATGGAAAAGAGCTTCACCGCACTCCTTCACTCTCTCACAACTCAATTGCTACATGGAACCTCAAACTCAATCTCTTGCCAAGATGGGAAGAAAAAGAAGAAAACCAAAAGATAGCGAAGAGCTTCACTTTAAGAATGCATCACCCAAGGAGGTTACATACAAAACATTATCATTATCACTGCTATATGCATTCATCTCCTCTATCTTTGCATTGCTTTTCTCTTCCTTTTTGTCATAATCCTCATTTTTAGAAAAACCTTTTTGCTTGTTCTTGCACCTATAGCACTCCTTTTTATGTGTCCCTTCTTATTACAAAAGAAATATTCTACATCCCTTTTGTTGCATGACTTGCCTCTCTCACAAGAGTTTTCCCTAGCATTTGACCTCCCACTCACCATAAGTGTGTTAGGGATCTCTGACCTAACATTATTCTTTCTATTCACCTCCTTAGTAAGCAAACTTCTCTCAATATTATCACTCATAAGACCACTTGTGTGAAAGGTAAGTGGAACTCAGGAGGAAGAATCTTGGTGGTGAGAGCTATGGAAAATGGAGATTAAGAGCCAAGAGAGAGAGAGACTCAAAAGTGGGAACTCCAACAAACCACAATGTGTGGCTAGGCCTTCCTTTATTCAAACTGTCACTAAAAGAATAAAGAATAAGTGACTATGACGGGCGCCCGCCACCTATAGTGTGCAGTGGTGGGTACTGTCAGTGTAGTAATACACGGACGGCTAGACGGAGGCACCATTACCCCAACAACCTCGAATCTACCCCAGTGAGAGAGAAAAGAAAAAAAAAAACAGTACAACATGTACAGATGTACAACAAGATGAGGAAAAAGACGTCATCTCATCCAATGCCCATCAATCTCCCGAGGAAGGCAAAGCGCTCTGTAGTGAGGCTCTTTATGAGCAAATCTATAGGATTCTGCTCAGTCGGAATCTTGAAAAGGTCAACAGGCCTATCCTCAATGACCTTGCGAATAAAGTGATACCTCACCTCAATATGTTTCGTCTTCGCATGGAAGACCAGATTCTTTGCCAACTGAATAGCACTCATAGAATCCGAATGTAGTGTAGGCACAACAGCTATTATACCAAGGTTTGCAATCAAACGGCCTAACCAAATAGCCTCCTTGCAAGCCTCTGTGGCTACAATATACTTGGCCTCTGTAGTAGAAAGAGCCATACACTTCTGTGCCCTGGACATCCAAGAGATAGCCCCTCCAGCATAAGTGAACGCATAGCTAGAAGTGGACTTCCTACTACCTATACGTACTGCATAATCAGAGTCAGTGTACCCCATGACTCCTGTATCCTGGCTGCCATAGCAAATACACATATCTGATGTGCCCTTCAAGTACCTCATGATACCCTTCATGGCATCCCAATGTTTGTTGCCAGGTGTAGCCATATAACGTGCCACAACCCCAACTGCAAAAGCAATATCTAGACGGGTGGCTATCATGGCATACATAAGACTGCCCACGGCTGATGCATAGGGAATCTTGATCACCTTGGCCCTTTGCTCATCTGTCTGCGGACAATCGGCCTGTGAAACCTTCACATGAGAAGGTAATGGACAGCCAATAGGCTTAACATCCTGCATGCGGAAGCGCTCAAGGACTTTATGAATGAACTCCCTCTGTGACAGATAGAGTAGTCCCTAAGATCTATCGTGCGTAATGCGCATACCAAGTATATGAGAGGCCTGTCCTAGATCTTTCATCTCAAAGCTCTTATTGAGTTGAGCCTTAAGAGTATCTAGCTCCTCATGAGCTGTCCTTGCTAAAAGTATATCATCCACATAGACTACCAAAATCAGTAAAGAACTGTCACGGGCTTTCTTCCTATACAAGCACGGATCCACAGCACTGTGGTTGTAGCCCTGCGACTGCACGAATGCATCAAACTTATGGTACCACTCCGTGGGTGCCTGCTTCAAGCCATATAGACTCTTCCTTGGGTGCTTGCTTCAAGCCATATAGACTCTTCTTTAGCTTGCACACTAGGTGTTCCCTGCCAGGGTCTGCAAAGCTCTTAGGCTACTCCATGTAAATCTCATTATGCAAGTCTCCATGTAAAAAAACCGTCTTAACATCCATCTGGTACAAGTCCAGGTCAAGCTGTGCAACCAAGGCCAAGACTAAGAGTAGGGTGGTCATCTTGACCACAGAAGAAAAGACTTCATCAAAGTCAACACCATGCTCCTGCTTAAAACCCTTGGCAACCAATCGAGCCTTGTATACCAGCTTGGGGTATCTAGCGGTACTTTTTAGCTTGTGCACCCATGTGCATGGCAAAGCTTTCTTATCGTGAGGCAAGGAAACCAAATCCCAAGTCTGATTCTTCTGCAATGAGTCAAGCTTAGACTGCATAGCCCTCTCCCAAGAGTGACAATCACCCCTGTGCATAGCCTCATCATAAGTGAGAGGCTCTCATGCATCTGTAACCAGTACATAATTCATAGAGGGTGCAAAACGGTCAAGAGGACATCTATCTCTAGTAGAACGCCTCAACCCAGGTGTTGCTTCTTGACTAACATCCTGTTTAGCATCAGCATGTCTAATATCTGGGCCATGAGCATCAGGTGATGCTACACGCTGTCTAGCTGGGCGTGGAGCGGTCTGAACGGGAGCAAGTGGCTCCTCCTAAAAGATAACTCTGCATACCTCAACCACTTTCTTAGGCTGCATATGCATTTTTTCCTCATGAAAGATGACATCATGGCTGCAGATCACTTTCTGTGCTTGCGATCCCATAGATGGTAACCCATCTCTCGTGCATCTCCATAGCCAATGAAAATGCATTTGACACTTTTAGGATCCAGCTTATTGCATTTGTCCTTGGGCACATAACAGAATGCCTCACATCCAAAGACATGCAAATGATCATAAGAGGGGGGCTTGCCTGCCCATACCTCCTCTGCAACTTGAAAGTCAATACCACTGCTAGGCAACCTGTTAATGAGATGCACTGCAGTAGTAATTGCCTTAGCCCAAAAGTGTTGCGGTAAGCCAGCCTGGCTAAGCATACTACGGACCCTTTCCTGAATGGTCCTATTCATGCATTCATCCATACCATTCTGAGGAGGGGTGTAAGGGGCGGTCAACTAATGCTTAATACCCTGCTCATCACAAAGTTGCTCAAAAGCACGTGATATATACTCAGTCCCATTATCTGACCTTAGGCATTTTAGCCTTTTCCTAGACTGGTTCTCTGCCAATGTAAGCCAACGTTGAAATGTGTCTAAGACATCGGATTTTCTCTTTATGGGATAAGCCCAAACCTTACGTGAGTAATAATCTATGAAAGTAACAAAGTACATTGCCCCACCAAGTGACTGACAGGGCATGGGTCCACATACATCTGAGTGGACAAGAGCCAAGGGCTCATCCATGCGTTTGTTACTAGAGTTTTTATGTGTATTTCTAGTCTGCCTGCCATACAAACAATGATCACAAGAATCAAAATGCGAAGAGTCAAAAGGCGGAAGATACTGCAAAGCACGAAGCATTTTCATTCCTTTAAGAGACATATGCCCCATACGAGCATGCCAAAGGGATACATGGGGGATAGAACCCACAGACAAAACATGATCCAATCTAGCTCCAGATACAAGTAATGGATAGATGCTGCTAGACTTGGCACCTCTTGCAAGCACAAGCCTGCCACAAGTAATCTTCCATGTAGAGTCTCCAAAATCTAGAAGGAAATTGCAGAGCCTAACGTCTCCAATGCCCACAATGTCAAGAGACTTGTCATCACCAAGATGCACAGAACCAGACATGGTACGATAGGTATGAAACCAATCTCAACAGGGTGTCACATGAAATGACACACATGAATCGAAGAGCCAGTATTGCGCATACATAGAATGTATCTCAAAAGTCTGTAAGGCATCGCATGAAGAAGCTGCAAGTATGTAATCATCATCTAAATTAGTGGCTTGCATGGCATTAACCTCTTCTATCTTCACACTAGTCTTTGTAGGTACAATACTGCGCTCAGAAGACTTTTCCTGCACTTTTTCTTTTTCCTTTTCCTTGCACTTGTCATCGCGCATCTTATGGCACTGTAGTCTAATATGTCATGCTTTCCCACAATAATGATAGGTAAGATCAAACTTCCATCCATGGACTTACTGGGACCATGTGACTTAGACCTAGACTTCTAAGAGTCCTTGCCCTTATGATCATTATCATGCTTGTCATGTCTGCCACCTCTAACGGTCAATGCATGTGGAGAGCGGGAAGCATCATTATTTCTCCTCTTGATTTCCTCAGTCAATAAAGCACTCAACATCTTTGATTTTCAGCCCATCAAGCTTGTTCATGCATATGGCAGTATGGAAGACATCCCATGATTCAGGCAAGGTGCCAAGCAGAAATAACAGGTGCAAGTTGTCTTTGAACTCAATACCTTGTGACAACAGACTCTTCATGATAGCATGAAATTGACAGAAATGAGATGATAGGGAGGTCCCCTCCTTCATGCGAAGGTCCATTAACTGCTTTAGCCAATACATCTGTGACGTAGGACTTTGCTGCACATAGAGCTCTTGAATCTTCTCCCATAAATCCCATGCACCCTGATTCTCATCTTCAACAACATTATGATGGACCTCTTCTGAAAGTGACAAAATAATGGTAGACTTTCATAGCTCATCAACTTCCATCCAAACATCATCATCCATGTCCTTAGGTTTAACACCCTTGAAACACAAGGGTTTGATCTGCAACTCTTGCACCAAAACTTGCCATATTTGGGACTTCCAACACCCATAGTTGGCACCATCCAACTTGGCAATGTTAAAGAGAGTTGTGTCTTTCAGATGACCAGCCATACTATCCCAAATCAAAGCAAAATTGCAGGTTGCTGTAATTAGCAGAAAATGTACTAAAACCATTGCTAAAATTGGTTGAAAGAGCGGATATCACCAAGAGAAGCACCTATCCACCAAATATGACCAAGATAACATCAAATAGTAAGCAGTACCCTCATTGAAGTGCTCAAAATCTGCAAATTTCAGCTTGTTAAAAATAAATAACAGCAGTATGTAAAACTGTCCCAAAATGAAGCAATCACTGATACATATGTCACTGCAACTGCCACGTAGCAAGATACATCCAATAGTGAGTGTCAAGGGGCAAGAATGTACCATGAATTGTCAAACTAATAACCTATCAAGCAAGAGACATCTCATAGGTTTAGAAGTCATGCATGTAATGGGTCTCAGGGTAAGTGAAGAAACCAAGCACAAGCACAATTGATAGAGCAAGAAGCTCAATACATAACCATCCAAGATGCATACAAAACTGACAAACCTGTGATAGAGATAGGTGCCTGCCCCAATAGACATATCAAATCAGCCCATTACAGACAAACTGCAAACATAAAGCTCTCAAGAAAGAAAATGCATATAACTGTCCCACAAGCTCAAGCTCAAGTGTAAATAAGACTCTGTGCACATCTGAACATACCAAGAGGCTCCCACTGGAAGTAAAGTCAGATGCAAAGAGAGCAAGCTCTAATACATTGAATACATAGCATCAGACATGTGAAATCCCAGTAGGGTACATCTGGAGCATAAATCCCAAGCTATCTCAAACCCATAAAGCATAAGCCTGAAAGCATTCAAAGAGCATGCAATTCACAACCAAATATAATGCCCAGTGGGTCCAAAATGCTCAAATATATCTGAAGACGAAGCTCCAAGTAACTGTCAAGCATGCGCAAACCAAGTGGCATCCATATCTGACCAAAGCATAGATGCAAGAAGCCTAAATGTCACATAGTGTAAATCGGTCCAAAGCATGCCAACTGAAGCCAAATGCCAGTGAAGGACTGTCAAGATTGTGGGAGAGAAGGAAGGAGTCTCACTTGTAGCTTTCTTACTTTCACAATGGGGGAATACACACAAAGGTGGAGGCTGAAAACAATTTTCCTCTTCTTAGTTGTGTAAGCCAAAAGAACTCTAGTACATAGAAATAGAAGAACCCTATATATGGGTCTCAAACCAAACTCAACTAACTAAGGTGGCATACTAATTGAGCCACGAACTAGAGTAGATAAGGATAGCTGTCATCTAGCTATTATTCATGGGCGGTGTACCAACCGCATCTACGGCTAACAAGTCGGTGACATAAATGCACAACGGTCACCCTGGCATATCACGAGTGGAGCTCGATATCTCAACACTCCCCCTCGAGCTCAATCCCAATTCTTGCACACCAAGTAGGTCTCTGAACTTGCGCAGCTTCTCTGCGCCCAATGCCTTCGTGAATATGTCAGCTACCTGATCCTCTGTGCTGACATAAACTAGATCAATAAGGCCTAGTAAAATCCTCTCCCGCACGTAGTGATAATGCACCTCAATGTGCTTTGTTCTAGCATGATAGAATGGGTTATTGGCCAAGTGTATACTGCTCATGTTGTCACAATAAATGACAACTAGCCCATCTGTAGACTGATGCATATCATAAAGTAGCTTATGCAACCAAGCTACCTCACATGCAGCCATTGCTGCACCCCTGTACTCAACCTCTGTGCTTGACAAGGCAACTGTAGGCTGTTTCTTGCTGCTCCAAGTGACTGCAGCACTCCCAAAAGAGAACACATATCCACTGGTAGATCGTCTATCAGAAATACTACCAGCCCAATCAGCATTAGTGTATCCATGCAACTATATCTAAACCCCAGTCTCATAAAATAGTCCATATTGCAACGTGGACTTCACATACCTGAGTATGCATCTAGCCGCATCCAAATGCGATTTCCTTGGAGCCTGCATAAATTGACTTACCAATCCAACAACATAGCTCAAATCTCGCTTGGTAATAGTCATATAAATCAAACTTTCTACTATGCGTCTGTACATAGTAGGGTCTTCGAGAAGCTCACCTGCATCTGCACTCAGCTTCACATCCTACTCCAAAGGAACTGAAATAGACTTATAGCCTGTCATCCCATATTTGGACAGAATGTCCAATCCATACTGCCTCTGCAAGAGCCGTATCCCACTTGGTGATCTAATCACCTCAATGCCCAAGAAATAACACAGCTCTCCCAAATCCTTCATCTCAAACTTCTGCTTCAATAGCATTTTTACATGAATGATATCTTCATCACTGTCACCTGTCATAATCAAATCATCAACATAAATGACAAGTAGCATAATACCTTTCTTTGTTTTTCTCACATAAAGTGAGAAATCTGCCTTGGAAATCTGAAAGCCAATAGTGACAAGATACTGTCCTATCTTGTCAGACCATGCTCTAGGTGCTTGCTTCAAGCCATACAAGGCTTTCTTCAACCTACAAACAAACTCAGGATGAACAACATGCACATAACCTGGTGGTTGCTCCATATATACCTCTTCTTGCAAATCACCATGCAAGAAGGCATTCTTTACATCCATCTGATGTAAAGACCATTCCTTTGATGTAGCCATAGCAATGACTACTCTTACGGTTGCCATCCTTGCAACCGGACTGAATGTTTCTTCATAGTCAATGCCATATGTTTGTGCATACCCCTTGACTACTAATCTTGCCTTGTATCTGTTCACAGAACCATCTACATTGTGCTTCACCTTATAAACCCACTTACAACCAATTGCATTCTTATCTTTAGGCAAAGGTACCAATTCCCATGTAGCATTTGCTTCCAAGGCATCCATTTCTTCATCCATGGCTTTCTCCCATTTTTCTTTTCACATGGCTTGCTCAAAAGAAGTGGGTTCTGGTTCCTGTATCACTTTGACCATATAGGCATAGGGAATGGCTGTAAATCCATCATATTTCAGCCTATCCATAAGATACCTAGCTCTGGTAGACCTGTGCAAAGTCGGTTCACTCCCAGGTGCTCTCAAAACATCCCTGGTCTTCCTTACTCCAGGTGTAACAATAGAAGGAATACCCAACTCATCATCAATGCTCTGTTCTGAGCCACTGGATTCACCATCCACATAAGAGTGGCTTGCATTCACATCAAACATGGGCTGATCTACCTTCTCTTTTCCTTTTTGTGATACTTGCATACCACTATCTGCATTGCTTTGACAAGATTCTCATGATCTCAATCTGCCTGTCCATGGCGAAGAATGTGAACCACTGCTAGAGGACGCTCCAGGTCCACTAATATCTTGTGACTGCTGCTGTGAATTCTGTGCAGCATTACCATTTTGTGCATCTACATTATCAATCACATTTACTGGTTTATACCAGCTACTCATCTCATCAAAAACAACATCTTTGCTCACTGTAAACTTACGAGTAGAAGGGTTATAGCATCTATACTCTTTTTGCTGCAGAGAGTAACCAATAAAGATGCACTTCTTAGCTTTTGGATCCAGCTACGATCTCAACTCATTTGGCACATGAATATAGGCAATGCAACAAAGAATTTTAAAATGAGAAATATTTGGTTTCCTACCAGTATACCTCTCCTCTGGAGTCATGCCATATATTGCTGCAGTGGGAGTCCTGTTCATTATGTAGACTGCTGTAGCAACTGCCTCAGCCCAGTAAAAATCTGGCAGGTCTTTTTCATTGATCATGGCACGAGATACCTCTCCAATATGGCTGTTTTTTCTTTCTGCAATTCCATTTTGTTGTGGGGTATGACTACATGAATATTGCTACTTTATGCCATGCTCCTGCAAGAACCTTGCAAACTCATTTGAGAGGTACTCTCCCCCTCCATCTGACCTTAGGCATTTTATTTGCAGGCATGTTTCTTTTTCAACCATAGCTTTAAGAGTTTTGAAATGCCCAAAAACTTCACTTTTCTTTTTCATAAAATACACCCAAACTTTTCTGCTATAGTCATCAATAAAAGTGACAAAATAATGACAGCCTCTAAGAGATGCAGCTTTAGTAGTCCACACATCAAAGTGGATTAATTCCAATGGCTTCTTACTCTTTTGAACATATCTAGGAAATGGTTTCCTTGCCTGTTTTCCAAATTGACAGGCTTCACATACCTTATGCATTTCCGCACCTTGAATTTAGGCAATCTTGCAACAATATTTTGGGCTTGCATTGATTTAAGTCGATGTACATTAACATGACCAATGCGTTTATGCCAGATATCAATATCTGCAACTACACCGGTCCCATGTGCAAACATTGCTGCACTTAATTCAAACATGTCTGCATTCAACGCAAACATTCTGCCCTTCTTCTTTCCTTTTGTTATCAAGCGACCTTTATTTTTCATATCCTCAACAAAGCATCCATGAGAATTAAATCTGACCTGCAAGCCCTGCTCAACCATTTGACCAACAGAACCTAGGTTCTTGGTGATATTCGGGACATGAAATACATCCAATAGGTATTTCTTTTTCCCATCCTGCATAGACAAAGGAATTTTTTCAATCTGCACAATAGGATGTGCAGTATTATCACCAGTCTCCACAAATCCTGTTTTTTCCATTTTCCTTGCATCCTGCATCCATTCTGCATGACCTGTCATGTGGTTTGACGCACCTGAGTCAACATACCACACATCGTTGATTTCTTCTGCACTTATCACAGAATTGGTCATGTGCTGCACCATAAACAAATGCTCATTTCTGTCATCACCCTGTCTACTAGAAGATGTATAATTTCCTTGTTGCAATTTTCCATTCATGATGTCATTCTGCTTTTTATAGCAGTCTTTAGCCATATGACCCATTTTACCACAGTAGTAGCATTCAACATTGCTGTTTGCATTTTGGCCTCTTTGCCATCCACCATGACCTCTTTGGCTCCCCCTGCCTCTAGAGTTACCACGTCCTTCTCCATAGGACTGGTTTTCTTGAGTTTGCTGGATATTTTGATTTTTACCATGGCCTCCAGATCGGCCTCCTCTACCTCTGCCTCTACCTCTTCCAGCATTTGAGTAGAAGACAGCTTCTTTTGAAGTTCCTCCTGAAGAAGATGCACCACCATTTCTCTACTCAAAAATTAGAAGAGCAATCAACTCCTCAAAATCAGAAAATCTTTCACGGACGGAAATGGATGTTCCGAACTGTGCATAATCCTTTCCTAGACCATTCAAGGTTACAGAAACTAAATCATCATCTTCCACTGGCGACCCAATGGAAGCAAGTGCATCTGCAATCTTCTTCACCTTCATGTGGTAGTCATTGAAGCTCATACTTTCTCTTTGCACATTGTGCAACTCTTGCTTGAGCTGCATTTTCCTGGCTTGCGTATTTGTGCTATACATTTTTGACAAAGTATCCCATGCCTCCTTTGGCGTACTTGCATCTTGAATATGCACAATAATAGAGTGTGAAATGCTGATAGACAGCCAATACATAACTTTTCTGGCTCTCTCATGCCATGCTTTAAATGCCTGCATTTGCTGTTGATTGGGAACATCAGGAAGAACTAGTTCTTCTTCATTTCCTGCAACGAAATCCCAATACCCTTTTCCCATAAGGAAATTCGTCATTCTGAACTTCCATGCTTGGAAGTTGTTCTTATCAAGCTTTTCAGTGACAATCTGTGAAAGAGAATCAGACACCATTACTGAACACTGCAAAAAATTCTGTCACTGCAAAGAACACAGCTTTAGCCTCACAAGGGCAAACCTGCAAAACTGACGAAAGTGGTATTTGACCACACAGTCACTTCCTAGTGACGATTTTGCATCAACAGGCAACAAGGATGATTCTGTAACTCCCAATGTCTCTGCGCACAGGCATACGATGCAATTTCTACAGTAACTTTTCACCGACCTGTAGAACAGTGATCGCACATCATAAAACAGGGCCTTTTTCTGAGTACGTGCAGAAAACTTCCGCCTCCAAAACAGGCCCCGAAATGGCCTCAAATAAAAAAAACAGAGCAATCTGAGACAATGCACTCTTGCACTTTCCTCTTGGTACACCGCGAAGGGTGTCTCAATCTAAGACAATGCACTCTTGCACTTTCCGGCTGTGCTACCTGCAGAGACTTGCTCCCAAAACAGAAAAGTGAAAGCAACACTGGTCCTCTTACCAGAACACCGCGAACTTGGTTTGCTTTCTTGAGCTGCTTACCACGAACAAGGCTCTGTTACCATGTCAAGATTGTGGGAGAGAAGGAAGGAGTCTCACTTGTAGCTTTCTTGCTTGCACAATGGGGGAATACACACAAAGGTGGAGGCTGAAAACAAATTTCCTCTTCTTAGTTGTGTAAGCCAAAAGAACTCTAGTACATAGAAGTAGAAGAACCCTATATATGGGTCTCAAACCAAACTCAACTAACTAAGGTGGCATACTAACTGAGCCACGAACTAGAGTAGATAAGGATAGCTATCATCTAGCTATTATTCATGGGCGGTGTACCAACCGCATCTACGGCTAACAAGTCGGTGACATAAATGCACAACGGTCACCCTGGCATATCACGAGTGGAGCTCGATATCTCAACAAGGACGACCAAGTCAGAGACTAATCCAAGCTCAAAAGCATTCCAGAACCAAAAGGAAGCATTTGAAAATCTCCAAATACATTGGTATGATCATTCAAACCTCTAGTGAGCACCCCGTATCCAAGAACCAATGCATACACCAAGTAAATAAGCTTCAGCCCACTATATTACAACAACATATTTACTGTTAAATGAAGCTCAAATGGTCCCCAAATCTGCTCCAAATCAGTCCCAAAGCATAGACATAGCATCCCATAACATCTGGGCATCACTGGGCATCAATAGACATCAAACAAGCAATGCTAACAAGCATCAAACAGTAAATGTCAAGTGCTGTCCTGTTTTGACAATCCTGGGACTATGTATACAACAAGGGATGAAGGGGGGGAGCACTTAAATCGATCACCGACAGCCAAGAAATAGTGTCGGGGAGTCCAACAATGATTAGGAAGATTGCCAAGAGTGCTGGGAAGCCGAGGAAGAGCAGGAAAATGCCAGGAGTAGGTTAGGCCAACCCCCTAAAAATGTGCCGCAATTTGCACTAGCTATTCCTAGGAGCTGCGGGGTCTTCAATAGTGCTCAGGGGCACTTGGCAATGTTGAGGGGGCTTCAATGCAACCCTGGAAGAAGCCAATGAAGGTTCGGAACCTCGGGGAGGAGGTGGGAGATCAAAATATACCTGCAAATGAAGGTGCAATGGCTGCCATTGAAGCTCGGGTTGAAGCTCTTCAAATCGGGGCTGAAGAGAATGTTGAGCAAGCTCCAATGCCTTTACTCTAATACCAGTTGAAAGGGAAGTGGAACCCAGGAGGAAGAAGCTTGGCGGTGAGAGCTATGGCGGATGGAGAGCAAGAGCCAAGAGAGAGGGAGACTCAAAAGTGGGAACTCCAACAACCACAATGTGTGACCGGGCCTTCCTTTATTCAAACTGTCACTACAAGAATAAAGAATAAGTGACTATGACGGGCGCTTGCCACCTGCAGTGTGTAGTGGTGGGTACTGTCCGTGTAGTAATACACGGGCGGCTAGATGGAGGCACCTTTACCCCCAACATTGTGGATGTTATGCAAAGTTTCTAATGGTAGTCCTAAAAGTATCCCAACTCTCAAGTAAGGTGACTAACAAAAACATGGAATTCACTAAAGTATGAAAGACAAACTTTTGCAATGTCAGTTGGCTAAAAATCATATTGACTCATTGAGGTGATTCAACATTGAATCCCCCTTCTTCATATAGAGATCAATGTGTTTTTAAAGCTAATAAGCTTGCGAGGCTATACTTTCTTTTTTATACAAGTCACAAAGCTTTTTCCATATACCATATGCACATGGCGTGTCTTTTGTGTTAAAATGCACAGACTTTGAGAGTGTCAACATAATATTGGAGCATGCTAGCTCATTCAATTATTTCCATATACATATATCCATGTCTTCAAGCTTAATCCCACTACATTTGATTGACTTCACTTGCTTCTTTTGGACTAACATATTATATATTTGCTCTTTTCAATATGAAAAGTTTGTTTTATCAAGCTTTTCAATATTGAACAATGCATTCTTTGAACTCAATCAAGAAGCCATAGTGATGAAAGTATGTTTAGACACCAAAAACAATAAGATATACCCATTAGCACTCCCAAAGGCATATGATTTTTTTGCAAGCTTTTCCAAGTATTCCAACCATTTTTTAGCATAAAACAACCAACATAGACTAAGTGCATGAAATTTGTATTTAGAAATCAGTTTCAACTTGCATAATCTCTACAATGTGAGCATAAAACAACATGGAAAATCCTTCAAGATGAAAAATCTATCAAAATTAGTGTGCAATTTGAAGGCAATAATAATCCAAGAGCCTTCGAGTACAAACTAGTTCACTCATGACTAATGTTTAAATCTTACAAAAAGGTCCTTTATGATAAAATAGATTGCCCTAGAGTTTGAAAAATATTTAAAAATGTGAAAAAATGGTGTGAGCAACCCAAATGAGAAAAATGCATCAATACATGTCATTTTAAGCATAAACAACCTCATCATGCATTCGGATAATCAACAAGTCCATAGACATGGCAATCTCAACAAATCATCAAGCCTCTCTCTCTTTCCTTTTCTTTGTTGTAAACATAAGAAGAGCCTCAACCATTGTTGGTTGTCCAAATCAATGTCAAAATGGGCTATTCATCCCCAAATTGAGCCTAAATGTCTAAAGCACTTGTTTGACTCAAATCTAGATCTCAGTGATGGAAATAGTACCACTATAAGATGTAGGTAGCAAGCATTAGTGTCAAAGAAAAATCTCAAATCCTCAAAATTTGTGACCAAGCTTCACTCCTCACAATCCTCACTCCAAGCACGAGCTCCCATGAACACTGAATGCCACTCTAATACCAATTGAGAGGGAAGTAATGGTGGGATACAAGGTAGAAGCTATGGAGTATAAGAGTGTTGAGAGAGAGAGAGAGAGAGAGAGAGAGAGAGAGAGAGAGAGAGAGAGAGAGAGAGAGAGAGAGAGAGAGAGAGAGAGAGAGAGAGAGAGAGAGAGAGAGAGAGAGAGAGAGAGAGAGAGAGATATGTGGATGTGAAATGAATGGTACCCTTATTCTTTGTTATCTTCACTTATATATGACCATACAATATGTGTGTATACAAGGGGTGCCCACCCGACTATAGGCCATTGGCCTTTACCCCAACACTAAGTGCATTGTATGACTTATGTGACTTAGCAAAGATTGAGTATATCAGGTTCCCTACTATGCAATAGATAAACTATGATGATTATATGCCAATGTGCCTAAGCTGGAGTGTGGATGCAAATGTTCTAAGGTTAAATGTGCTAAGGTTTCCCTAAGAGTACGAGTAATACCTTGGATAATAAGCATCGAAGAGTACATCTACTTGATGTGCACAAGTGATTACATATAGCTAATTAGTAATGTGCAAGTGGTCTATCTTTCTTAAGTGCAAGAGTGTGTGTTCTCTTGTGTCCAAGTGAACTACCCTATAGTGTGTGTGCAGGTGCCACACTATGTGCCTTAACCATATGCCCTAAGTCTCCTAAGGTTGTGTGCCTTGATTCCCTTGTGCACAAGTGATCCTAAGTTAAGTGCACAAGCACCTACTTAATGTCCATAAGTGTATCTAATGCATGAGTGTGATGTTGGCTTGTGAGTATAGTGTGTGGACTTGGTTTTATTGTACATGTGTGTTTGGGTAGGTGGACTGGCAAGTCTCCCTTGGTGCATTTGACTTTAGAAGGTTGTGGTATCTCGGGATCACTCTCAGTGCTGACTTCCAACTCTGAGTTAAACTCGCATCCATCTTGAGCACCCATGGTCGTGCCACTCCGGCTTGCTCGTAATCCACGGCTCCTATGTGTTCTAGCTAGGATCTGTCACACTCCATTCGCATGACTCCTTTTTCGTTTCGACTGGTCCTTCCTCTCCTAGGCCTCGAGTCTGCCTTGATTTGTTCTATTGCTTTTCCTTCCGTGTCGTACTCTATTGTATTTATCTCTTCTTCACTCTCCTCTCCCGTAGAGCGACAGTCCTCATACTCCTCGTCAACAGAGTCCTGTCCTTCTGACTGCTCTCATCATCACCCAGTTATATAACAAATTCAGGTTGTGGACCTTGGTCCATTTCCATTCTGGCTTAGCTAATAGATCACGTAGAGGTTTTAAGTTAGCAGCCAAGTTGCCTTCCAGTTTATTGGTCAAATACTCTACGATTTCCTAAAGCTCTAGTTTGTTGTTGGGGATATGGAACGAGACTGGTTTTCCTGGGTTGAATGAGCTTCCTACCATCATGTAGAGTGGCCCAATTGGCTCCTCAATTGGCATGGTTGCGGCTTTAGCAACCTGCCGATATAGTTCTTCCTCATCTGAGAATGGTAGGTCAATGGTTGCCAAAACATGCATCCAATCCCTCTCATCCTCACGGAAAGGAATATATTTAGTGAGTGATCCATAGGGTTTAGTTGTTTGAGTATCACCTTTCAGTATAGCTGAGATGGCATCTAGGTCAACAGGGGTCGTCTTCGAAGTGTCCATCTCTAGCCTTACTGCACTAGTTCTGTTCCCTAAGAAAATCAAACCATTGCCCCAGTCCTCAATGGCACGCGCATTCCTCATCCAAGGTCATCCTAATAGTATGTCGTAATCCACTCCCTTCATGACAATGAAGTTTATGGAAAACTGCACACTGGCAATCTTTACCGGCCAATTCTTTAAGACCCCGAATGGTCTTACCTTCATTCCATTTGCTAACATGACGTTAAACCTGGCAATCTCTATAGGAGGGTTTCCCCATGCCTCTAAGTCTGCATGGCTTAGTACACTAACACCTGCGCCTGTGTCTACAACTCCTTTTCGTGTCATATCTCCTAAGGCTAGGATGGGTAAAATTGCATGCATTTCAGTGCCTTCCCAAAAAGCATTGATGTGCAAAGACTTAGGAATTCAGTGTAGAGTTAGACTTGGAATCTGTGTAACCGCATCATGATCTTGCAGATCAGCACCCGCAAGTCCTGTGTGTCCCTCCATCACGTCTTTTAACTCCTGCCATAAGGAATGATTCTGCCTAAGCATGTCTTCCAAGCTTAGAGTTACTGGAGTAGACAACAAGGTTGTGAGGAGGCTACTGGGCTCTTGTCTTCCCCTGAGGCTAGCATTTCTAGGCCATGCGTTCTGTCTACCCTGGTAAGTTTCCCCTTGGCCTTGCTGCTGAGTTGCCCCCAGTGGTATAGGTATGCTCGCAGCTTGTGGTTTTGAAGGTGAGACTGGTGTGCTCATGCTCGAGAAATCGTCAATAGGATCTTCTAATATGGGTTCAACATCCTTGAGGTGCTTTTGGGCGTCCTTGACCTTAGCTATAGCCTCGAGCTGCCATTTGGAATGGGGATATTCTCCTACCTTGGCACTCCCTAGCTCGTCTGTCTTAGGAGCTGAGGTCTCCGCCTTTGCATCTGTGACCCTCTTTCCCGTTACTAACATAGTCACTTCCTCGATTTTAAGAGTTATCTTTGCATTGGTTCCCTTTTTCCGTCTCCTCGGGCTTTTCTTTCCTATTGAGGTTGTGTCCAGGTTATTTGGCCCTGGCAAAGAGATGCCTACCTGTTTTGTTTGAGCTCGCATCATAACATGTAGTGGGATGGGTGTATCATCCTCTATCAAAGGTCTCCACTCCAAAAAGCCCCAAAGGCACAGATGGCATGTTGGCAGAGGTAGTTGATAGCTTTCGCCTAGGACAGTCAGGAAACAAATGTGTGATTCCACACTCTGTGCATCGGAGATCCGCTTTGTCCTTGTTAGCTTGTTCTCGTTCTGGGCAGCGTGATGAAATGTGGCCTGCGTGGCCGCAAGTCCAGCATGTGACTGGATCTTGGCTTGGCCCTCCAAATCCTCTGCCTCTTGCTTGGGAGTACATATAGGTAGATGACTTACTTAGGGAAAGAAGCTCTCGAGCTATGCAGCAAAGTAGCAATGTATTTAGGGACACTGAGAGAGACATAGCAATTGGTGAGTGGGCAACCCCTAGTGAACAAGAAAAAAGAAAGAGTGTCGACCAAACCGAAGCTATAACTGACCTTAATCAGAGCTGGCTAGACTATAAGAGTCAATACAAAGGCTAGTATATGACCTCATGTGTAGTGTGGGCACTATGGAGGGAACCACTTGCCTTTTGAATGTCTTGATCCCAGATCAAGGCCTTGTGCCAATTGTGAAAGATTCAGGCATGGCACCATGTACTACCAACTTCCAAGACGGTTGCCTTAACAACAACCTTAAACTCAACCATATTACCCAGGAGTCAGGCAACCATACTTTAGAAGGGGAGCCCCTTTGGCACTCCCTCCACACCTAACGATTCAAAGCCAGCCACCTTGAGGATAGCCAACAAGAATCCCTAGACCACTAGGACCTATCATGACCCATCCATCAAGTGCGATGCTCCAGTGTACTTTGTGGAGGAACTATTGGAGGAAGATTCTTACTCAAACCCTTATGTCTCTTACAAAGAAGTGGGTAATCCCATATTGATGGAATAGAGACACTAGAGAGGTAGAGGCCTAGGAGGAGGTCAAAACCAAAAACCCATTTCATGTTGGATGTGTGGTCATACAAGGCATATCTCGTCTTGCTACCCTAAAAAGGAGCAAGAAAATAGAGAGAAGGTTGACTTGAGATTCCCAAATGCAGAGTGACACACCTATTTGCCAATTTCCCTAGGTGAAAACCCACCGTTAGCTTGGCAATCATACCATCTGTGCCACTCAGACTCTTTTGTGTTGAGTCACTGGACAACGATGCCACACCTATCCCCATAAATGTCATGACACGAGCTCAAACAAAGCAAGCCGGTATCCCATTACCTAACCTAGCAACTTGGATGCATTCTCTATAGGGAAGAAGAGTCAATGACGGAGGTAAAAGAGGACCGAGTGAAAGTAAGGCTCAAGATTAAGAGTGAGACCACATTAACTAAGGGAAAATAGGTCTTTGATGCTGAAGAGGAAACATTTGCTCCTAAGACAAGAAAAGGAAAGCACTAAGGTTGGAGAGTACCCTAACCCCAACCAGCATCTAAAGGCTGCAGATAAGGTCAAGGAATGGTTAAAATAAGTGCAAGCTCACCTTCAAGATCCCTAACTTATCATTGTGAATGAGATTAATGAACTCTTAACCTTGAGCCCATGAGTCTCTCCCATATATTTGAGAGCAGAAGATACAACACCACCACGTGAGCAGTTGCATAGGAAAAATGAGGGGGCTACAACTACGAAAAGGGCTTAAGAGCATTGGCAGGGGGCCCATGAACCCGAGGAGGAAAACATAGATGGAAAATTTCTAACCACACTAATAACAACTCACATGACATTGTCGTTGGGAAAATTTCTTAGGCAAAACTCCGCACCTCGGCAAGAATTGAAATGATGGGTAGAAGGCAGTAATGAACATACACTGCAAGTCTTTTCAGACCAGGATGCTGTGAGACACATACCAAGACTAATGCTAAATCCAATGTCTAAGTCCCCATAGGTGAGTGTACTTAGTCACGCAGTCCTACAAGCTTGGGGAAACCCATTACTGGAAACCTCATGATTCAATGTCACTCTAGCAAATGGGATGATGGTTAGACCTTTCAGAGTCCTGAAGGACTAGCCTCTAACGATAGTAGGAATCCAATTCTCCGTGAACTTCATAGTTATAAAGGGAGTGGATTATGATATCCTACTAGGCAAACCCTGGATGAGGAATGCTTGAGTGATAGAGGACTGGGGTAATTGCTTGATATTCTTGGGAAATAGATCAAAAGTAGTCCGAGTAGAGATGGACACTTGGAAAAACTCATTAATGGACTTAGATGCCATCTCTACCCTACTAAAGGGTGACTCGAGGCCTAGAAGAGATTATGGATCTTTAATGAGATACATTCCTTGCCCTGAAGATGAGCATGACTAGATGCATGCATTGGCAACCATTGATCTCCCATTCTTAGAGAATGAGGGTGAATACATGCAAGCTATAGACTCAACTAGCTATTCTAACATCGCCATCACTTCTAACCTACCAACAATGCCTTTGTGCATGATGGCTAGGAGTCTTAGTAGTAGCCAACCAATGCCAATCACCCATCACATCCTAACAAACAAATTGGACAAATCCTCGAATACCTGTCAAGTGAGCTCATGGGTAACCTAGCCATCAATTTAAAGCCCCTCAAGGCCTTATGGAAAGCAAAGAGTGGTAGTGGACTAAGGTGCACGACTTAAACTTGTTATATAATTGGACTCTCATGACAAGTGTGGCAGAGCTCGAAAGTAGGGTCCTTGCAAGTGACACATAGTCCTAGTATGATGTTTTTGACGATGAGTATGAAGACTATTATCCCATTAATCTTAGGAGAGAAAAGAGAAAGTAGAGACCATAGAATATGACATGGATGGAAGAGTGATTGAGCAAATCATAGTGGACGCTAAACCCCAAGATGTCAACACATTTCGAGTGAGCAAAGGAGTTGCCAAGGTAGATTGTGATTGAGCTTGGCTAGAATGCCTCAAGGTGGTAGATTATGAGCAAGCAAGATTAGTTCATCCTTGCACCACACCATTATTTGGAGTAGAGTCAGATTTAGAGTTATGAGCACTAGGGGAGACAACCTCTTCTAATGAGGATGACGAGTACAATTCCGAGTCAAAGGTGAGCTCTGATAGTGACCCCGAAATACCTCGATCACCTAGGACTTGACACACCAAGCGGGACCTTCTAGTCCACCTAAGACACATGAGGCTAAAAGAGGAGAAAAAGAAATAGTCAAAGTCATTAGAAGTTAAATGGTAGTAGAAGAAATCCTAGGATTTGTTGAGTGCTTCATGAAGTACAAAAAGGGTGATCGATTAGTGGTGCTTATAGGAGACAAATAGAAAAGAAAAGCAAGTGAAGCCATCAAAGGACTATCCAAGGTTAAGGAGGTCAACTTGGTGAGAGAGAAGGACAAGCCTTGACCCATGTACATAGTAGACGACCTAACCAACGAGGAAGAGAATGATCTCATGCCTCTCTAAAGGGAGTTTGCCAATGTGTTTGTATGGTTCTTAGACAAGTTGAAAGGAATAGATCAGAACATAGTGACTCACAACATTCCTATGGCCCCCGATGTGGTACCAATCAAGCAATAACCATACACAATGAATCCTAAGCATGCTTGCACAACAAAGGAAGAGATTGATAAGCTATTGAGGGTAGGATTCATTTATGAGATAGAGCACAGTCATGAAAAAGAATGGGAAGATTCTGTGAGAGTGTGCAATAGAAGAAGGAACTCGAACACAAAGGAAGAGAGAGAAAATTTGCAAGAGAAGAAGAAAAGAAACTTGCACTGAACAAGGAACAAATGCTGAATATAGAAGAAGGACTGATCAGTCCCTACACGCAAGCCACAATGTTAGTGGGGGCACCATATCAGGCTGAAGATGACAGAAACACCAAAGACAGAGGAAGATGATAGAGTTGGAGTGTGCACCTGCCAAGGAAGGAGGAAAGATGATAATCTAACTATGACTGCCAAGTGGGAAATGGCTATAAATTACCAAAAAACCCTAAAATTGGCCGACCTAAATTTGAGACAAAAAATATGTCCCTAATTGGAGGAGAAAATGCACTGAAATACAATAAATTGAGTGCTCTAGAATGAGCTACCTCCTCCATCAAAACAAGTGATAGATAGGTCAGAGCTCCTAAAGTCCTCGTCTAGGCTCACAGGTAGCAGGAGATGACAAGGAATGACAAACATGACTAGTAACACACCCTCTCAGATCTTAGATGTGGCAAAAGGCCAAGGGAGAAACATATCCTAGGGTGGCAAGAAGAATGCCAATGTTGATGAAGTCCGTCGATGAAGATTGCTGATGAAGAAGCCCCTCACAATCCTGGGAAATCCCCCTCTAAAATAGTAGGGGTCAGGAAATCCACAGTCGCATCATTGAGATTGCCCCCCTCTGAAAGGGATGGGGGGTACAAGGGAACCATTGGAGGAGAGGGTGGGGGATAGGAAGGAACTTGTGGAAAAGAGGGTGCACAAGTGGGAAAAGGTGTATCAATAGACAACTACCTTGGAGGACCCTACATAAGAGAAGGGGAACGTAGCCTATAAAGCCCACTCTCCTGCCAACCTGTTGCGATAACAACCCTTGTAGATGAGTCCTCAACACAAAAGGACATAAACTGAAAGGAGTGGAAAGACCAAGTCTGGAACATAAAGAGCATGTGAAAGGGAGCTCGACATGCAGTGGGGAAATAAAGGCAAAGTGCCAACATAAAAATAGGCATCGAAACAATGTCACCAACAATGTGACTGAACCCTCAGAAGAAGGGCATAGATCCTACAACAAATCACCCCATGGAGTCATATGACTAGAAGCTCCACTATCAACCAAAAAAGGCCTCTCAGAAGATGAGGCAACCATTGAAGAAGGTCCCTCCAAGTCAACAATATGAAGGAACACTGACTCATGGGTAACCATTGGAGTAGAGGTAGAAGGCTCAGATGTTTTAGCTCCATCCTTCACTCCCGGATGAAGGCAAGGGTTCTTCTTCCAAAATTTATCCTTTGAATGTGTCCCCTTCCCATAGTATGGGCATTTAGGCTTCTCCAAGCTAGAGTTAGAACCTAATGAACTCTCCCGTCTTTTAGCATGTGACTTCCCTTTCTTCTGTGTCCCCCCTCTCGAACCTGCAACAAAAGCTTTGGTTGAGGTTGATCCACTGGCTACCTCTTTGGCATGCTCGTCATGCTCCAAAACAAGCGGGGCAAGCTCCTCCCATAGAAGCTTCTCATGGATCCTTGATGTAAGAAGGCTGGTGTAGAAGACATCAAACCGAGGAGATGACAACTGTGTCAAACGAATCATGGCCATATCCTTGGAAGAGATCATCCTACCAAGGGACGCAAGCTCATCCCTCATGTCCTCCAACCTGTTGATATGATCCTTCATGGAAGAAGAATAATCAACATCGAGCATCCATAATTTCTTCTCGAGAGTAATCCGATGGACAAATGTCTTTTGATGGTACAAAGAAGCAAGCTTTGTCCACACTTTCACTACTTTTCGCAAACTGCGCACATGCAGTAGGACAGAATCCTGTAAGCTCATAAAGAGGAAAGATCGAGCTCATGAGTTGAGCCGATCCCATAAGGCCACACGATCCATCGATGATCCAATGGTGGAATCCTCCACTGGATAGGGAAGAGGGTGGGTAACAAACTCCCAAAGATCAAAGGCATCAAGGATACACTCCACCTTACATGATCAAAGCAAGTAGTTGGAACCATCAAGCCGGTCTTATTTGGGCAAAGAAGGGAGTACGTGCACCTATATAGAGGGTGCCATGGAAGGCATATGAAGGCCAGCCAAACAAACCTTCTATGAAACATGGAGAGAACTGGGAATAGAGGGATCTCGTACAAATGGGCTAGATGACCTCCAGTCGTTGCTTGAACTAGCACAAAAGTCTCTCCATCTCTTAGAGAAAGGAATAGAGAACTCATCCTCTGAGTCAGCAAAGAAATGGTGATAAGACATCTTCGTATATATCTACAAAACACTCACAAAAATCTATGTATGATGTGACAACAATGATGAAATAGGAGGATGTCAGCTACAATTGGTGTAGATGCTCCGTCGAATACTGTCACCTGATGTAGAAACCTTGCATTTGCAGAGGGAATTGATTGTGATGTTGACGACTGGTCCACAGAAGATGACGACTTGAGCAGAGGAGTAAACACCAAGGAAAAGGGATATTTGCCTTGATGTAGATGCTGACAGAGCCCCAGATGGTGATGATTGCCACCTTGATGTTGTCACCAAGCCTCCGAATGAGGTCATCAAGCTATGGATGAAGCTGTCTTGCCTCAGAGAGGGTCATCTCTGCACAGGAAGGGTGTGGATGCAAAAAACATAGGTGATTCGATGTTTTAGGCAACTTGGGTGGTCTCCACGAGAAGTTAGCGCTGTGTCGCTCTTAGCCAATGATACCATGCTCTAATACCATGTGAGAGTGCGCAGTGGAAGAAGGAACTCGAACATAGAGGAAGAGAGAGACAATCTGCAAGAGAAGAAGAAAAGAAACCTGCACTGAATAAGGAACAAATGATGAATACAGAAGGACCGATCAAAACAAGGAACAAATGTTGAATACAAAACTGACCCTTTTTGAAGGACAATAATGTCTGACAGGTGAGGTAGGCTAAAGAATGCAGAAACTGCCTTGAGAAATGCACATAAAATCTTGATTGGAGGAGAAAATGCAATGAAATGCAATAAAATGAGTGCTCTAGAATGAGCTACCTCCTCTGTCAAAAAAAGTGATAGATAGATTAGAGCTCCTAAAGTCCTCGTCTAACTCAGACTAAGGCTCACAGGCACAAGATGACAAAGCATGACAAACATGATTGCTAACAGATTCGAGTATGCATGAACTATAAGAGGGTCAATGCAGCCACCGAGAGAGACAACTACCCCTCACCATACATGGAGCACATGCTAGAGAGAGGTGCAAGAAAGGAAGCCTACAGCTTTTTGGATGGCTCCTTAGGCTATAACCAAGTGCAAGTCCATCCGGACAATAACAAGATAGCATATTGTCTCTGTGACAACCATATCTCCTCTAGATGATCTTTATGCCAAGAAAATAGTACAGTTCTACAAAATCCTTCATCTCAAATTTAGCCTTGAGAAGACCCTTCACATTGTCAATCTCTATCTCAGTATCACCCACAATGATTAAATCATCCACATATATAGTAATGACCACAATACTTGCATCACATAAAAATTAAAGATTGGATAGCACTAGTAAATAGTCCTATTCGCCTATCCAATGGGGTGTGTTTACCTACATACTCATGCCATTTGGACTAACCAATGCTCTTATTATCTTCCAATGCCTCATGTGTGCCATCTTCAAGGACATGCTCAGAAAATGGTTGGAAGTCTTTGTCAATGATCTATGCATCCACATCAACTAGGGAGAGCACTTGGAAAAGTTGTGAATAGTCTTTAAACAATGGTTGGAAGTCTTTGTCAATGATCTATGCATCCACATCAACTAGGGAGAGCACTTGGAAAAGTTGTGAATAGTCTTTAAACAATGTCAACAATACCATCGCTCATTGAACCCCTTAAAGTGCTAGTGTTGGGTAAAGCACGATCATATTTTGGGGCATGTTATGTCGAGGAATGGGTTAGCTATAGACTTCTCTAAAGTCAAGGTGATTATAGACCTCCCCCATCTGACTAACTTTAAGGGAGTTCAATGTTTCTTAGGCCACACCAAATACTACTGATGGTTTGTACTGAACTATGCGTTGATTGCTAGACCTTTGTATAAACTATTGATAGTATTTGAGTGGACCAAAGAGTGTCAACAAGCCTACAAAAGGCTTAAACATGTTGTGACTTTAGCTCCTATCCTAAGAGCCCCACATTGGTCTATTACTTTCCACATGCACGTTGATGCATCAAAATTTGTTGTGGGGGCAGTGTTGTGCAAACCTGGTGAACATAACCTAGACTATCTAGTGAGCTTTGCTAGCAGACAACTCACTGAGAGGGAAGGGTTAGCCATGGTGTTCAAGAAGTTTAGACACCATCTTCTAGTCGAGACACCCTTTATCTTCTTTATGGATCATCAAGCATTGCTTTATCTTGTGAATAAAGCAAACCCTATGCAACATGACACATTGCTCAATTGTTACTTTTGCTCTTGGAATTTGACTTCTCTATGGTTGTTCGCAAGGGCAAATAGCATTATATGGTAGATCATATGTCCCGTATATCCACAATTGAAGCCGCTTGACATGGAATTAGTGATGACCTATGGGATGATCATCTTTTTAGAATGCCCAAAAAATGAGATTTATTTAGATTAGACCTCACACCATATTAGGCAAATGACATAGTCCACATCCTTAAGAACAGATTGTCGGAAAGACCCATAGAAAAGACTAGGTTAAAAAGACTAATGTTAAAGATCCAACCCTATCGGTTAATTGCAGGTCAATTGTATTAGTTTAGGATAGTATGGACACTTAAGGAGGTGTCTATGAACATGAAATGTATTATGTGATCAAGGAAACACATGGCAGGATTACTAGAGGCCACCTCAATGGAGACATTATAGCATGCAAGGTGCTCCAATCTCAATTGTGGTGGCCAACGCTATTCTGCAATGTAGCTAAGTTCATAAAGAATTGTCATGAGTGCCAATGGACCAAAGTCCCTACTCGTAAGGACAAATTGGATTTGACCCCCCGATGATCGCATGCCAAGTGTTTGAGAATTGGGGAATAAACTTCATTGGTCCAATTAGCCCTATAACACAATACTCCCAAGCCAAGTACATCATTGTTGCCATAGACTACCTCACCAAGTGGGTGGAAGCTCGAGCAACTTGCAAAAATGATGCTAGGACCATGAACAAGTTCCTTTGGGAACAAGTAATCTCACGATTTAGTTGCCTCATAGAGTTGGTAAGTGACTAAGGCACGCACTTCATCAATGAAGTGATCACTCACTTGTTATCCAACTTCTTAATAATCCACAAAAAGTCCTCACCATATTATCCTTAAGCCAATGGTCAAGCCAAGTCCACAAACAAGATCTTGGTGAGCGTTCTAACAAAAGTAGTTTTTGCCTCACGTAGCGACTGGTACAACAAGCTCATGGCAACTTTATAGGCATATAAGACATCCTACAAAAGACTCCATTCTGATTGACCTATGGAACCGAAGCTATTTTACCAATGGAATTCTTTGTTCCAAGCTTGGCTTTCATTGTTGGGTTCTGACATAGATTCAAAGAAGCCTAAATGTCCACATTGTGGGAAGGTCACTCATCTCAAGGAGAGGTGTTGGAAGAAGTATCCTCATGTTCATCTAGGAGCAAAGGATGGTGCAAGCCCCCCTTTACTTCTACCCTTGTTGTTACACAAGTCCATGTTCCTTCACATCTATGAGATGGAGAAGCCTTCTTCATTAGCTAGAGAGGCCTTAGCATCTTGATAGTGGTGCTTTGAGTCATATGGCTCACTGAGGAGATTTCTTGCAAGATCTTCATCCATTAGAAGGTATTGTCACTGTTGGTGACATTTGTTTGGTACCTATTAGTGGTGTTGGAACTTTATGACTATTTCTTGATCATCCATTGAGCTTCATTTTTTATGTCCTTCATGTTCTAGATTCAGGCTTTCCACTCCTCTCAAATTTTAGCCTTAGTAGACTCGGTGCCCATGTTGTCTTCATTGAGTAGGCCATTTTATTGAGGATTCTTCTACATGAGCCATTTTTACTGATAGATTGATAGGAGATAGGGCATACAAGCTCAATTCTTCTTTCATTGTACAAGGTTCTCTATGGCAATCTTCCATTGTTGCATCCATTGTTGATTTGTGCACCATATATCCCATAGGTTCCATCCCTTCCCCCACCATCTCCTCTAGTGGTTCCCTCATAACCCCCCATCTCTTTTAGAAACGGATGATCTCATTGATGCAACAATCCCTTATGTTTCAGAGGAGGATT
The DNA here is from genome assembly GCF_053477565.2 of Lygodium microphyllum. Lineage (NCBI taxonomy): Eukaryota > Viridiplantae > Streptophyta > Polypodiopsida > Schizaeales > Lygodiaceae > Lygodium > Lygodium microphyllum. Next base: position 6,141,504 of record NC_141136.1, read on the forward strand.
CCCAAGATTATGAGGAGCTTCTTCACCATCGAATTCATCAATGGACTTCATTAGCAATGGCACTTCTTTTGCCACCCTTGGATCAATTCGGTTTTCTTTAGCCTTTTGCCACATCTAGGATTCTGAGAGGCAATGTTAATAGTCATGTATCTTGCATAATCATTTCTTGCCTATGAGCCTTAGTTTGAGTCAGATGGGAACATTAGGAACTCTAAAACTCAGCTTGTCATGTGTTTTGATGAATGAGGTAACTCTTTCAAGAGCATGCATTTCTTTTCTAATTGGTTTTGGGTGTATTCACATTAGTTGAGGTTTATTTCTAGCATTGCATTTGTCTTTCAATGACCAAAGGGTGTAATTACACCTGTTTTTTATGGCAAACAACTAGCATTGTAGATAATTACATTTTCTCCATTATTTTATATAGTGGACCAAATTTTCGGCACTCTTACACATCATTTGACTAGTTTATTGATGATTGATTTGTTATTAATTTCCTAGCAATTAGTATGTCATCCGCATAAAGAATCAAAATCATAAGAATTCTATCAATAGCATTCCTAATGTGTAGCTAGTAGTGGGCCTCACTTCTAATGTATCCTTAAGTTTTCATAAAGGCATCCTTGGTAACCAATGCAAGTATTGTATGAAGAGTGTCCAACTTGACTAACTAGCAAGAAGATCTCATCAAAGTAATTCCCCTTCTCTTACTTGAATCCCTTGGCTACCAATCTTGCCTTGTCCTTAGGAAATGTATTAGATGGAGATACCTTCAACTTATTGACCCACTTGCATGGTAGCGCATGTTTTCCCTTAGGGAAGGAACCACCTCCCAAGTAGCATTTTTCACCAAAGAATCCATATATGATTGCATAGCCTTCTTCCACTTATGATTGTCATTAGCATCAACATAACTGTTGGAGGTAAAGGCGCCTCTACCTAGCCGCCCGTGTATTACTACATTGATAGTACCTGCCATTGCATCACCGTCACTTTATTCTTTATTCTTTTAGTGATAATTTGAATAAAGGAAGGCTTGGTCACATATTGTGACTGTTGGAGTTCCCATTTGTGTCTCTCTCTCTTCTTGCTCTTGTTCTCTGCCATAGCTCACTTCCAAGCAAGCTTCGATCATTCTCACCTTTCAACTGGTATCAGAGCTTTGTATTAGAGATTGATCATGGAGCTTGGCCCGGCATTACTTCAGCCCGGATTGAAGACCTAGAGCTTGGAGCTTCAATACCAGCCATGGCTTCTTCCCCTCGAGGTAAGATTTCATCTCCGCCTCTCCCCGGCCCTCATAGGATCTTTGTAGGTGTTCCTTGGCTTCATTGGGAACCTTATATGCCCCCATTTGCCCCCTTATCCTCAGCATAACCAGCATGCCCCACAGTCAGCTCACGTTTTTTTGCGCTTGTTTCAAAATTTGGCTTTAAAAATCCCATTTTTTCTCATATATCGGCCATTTGAAACCCGATTTAGGCAAGGTAAGAGTCTAACCTGGGGTTTTGGCATGCTTCGGACACGATGGCGATGTCAGATATGCCAAATTTTGATCACAGAATTTTTTGCAACAGATCTGAGTTAATTTGCAGCAAGAAAATGTCATGCTCTTAGCTTATGTGATGCTCCCAAGGCTTGATATTTGATGCCCAGATACTTTGGGGATGTTTGCCCAGTGTTTTGAGATGCTTTGGGACTTGGTTTGAGCTTCCATAGCTCGATTTATGTAGAGATTTACTACTATACATTGTTTGGGCAACAAGGTTTTATGAGGGACGGCTTATGCATAATACTCTTTGCTAACATTTGGGTGTCCTATTAGATGTATTGATGCTTGGTCATCATGGTTTATGCCCGGATATGCTATTTGAGAGCTATTGAGCCTTGATTTGGATGCGGACACTTCGTTGTTGGTTGGGATTTATGCTACCTTGGTTGATAGGTTATTTTACCTCCAATTTGGTTATGCCTATTGGTTTTGGGCTATGACTTTGGGATATGCAATGAAGTATTGACCTTCGAGGTACAATATCGAGCTTGTCTTTGGTTCCCAATCTTCATTTGGGCTTGAGTTCAGCTTTGAATGCATTTGATGCTTCGTCTTAGATGTACATATGGCATGTATGTTACCTATGTCTGACCAGTGTCTTGACATGCTTAGCCTATGCACTACTACTAGCTACTTACATTGTTTGGAGCCAATTGCTACTAGTGCCTTGACTTGGCTTGCATTTGGCTTCCGAAAAATTACTTGGGATATTTCTTAGCTTGCGAGAGTTGTATTTGGGATACAGCTCATGTCTATGGATGCTCTAATTGGAGGCTACAAAGCCTATATGCAAATGATGTCTTATTGATGTCTGGTCTTGGTTCTTTTGTCACTGATGCTCTCATATGCCCTTCTTAAGCTTCTTGGCTTGATCCATACGGCTTTTCTGCTAGTAAGACCATCGTTGGATGTTTGACAGACATTGAGTAGGTGATTTATGCTATTGAGCTTCAAGTCTTATGAGATTGGGATATTCTTCACTTGGATGTTGCATGGTTGATATGCCATGGTCCGCATACATGTACTTGGGCTGATTTGGGCTTCGCACTCCCTGAGCATACATCTCTTTGTGTCAAGTCTTGCCAGTGTTGTGTACACTTTGACCTATTACACAGGGGGTGTGCTGGCTTATTGACGAATTTGTTTGCCATGCTTGGGTGTTTTATCAATGTTTGTATGAGTGTCATATGCTGATTTATGCCCGCTTGATGCTGGTTATGCTTTGATAGTCAGTGGTTGACTTGGTGCATTGATTTTGCCTACGGTTTGTTCTCATTGTACCTGGCTGTAATTTATTACAACAAGCAGTTATGTATGGACTGATGTGGATTTTTCATGCTGAATCATCTTAATTTTATATACTTTTGATGGTACTTGGTAGGCAGCATCATTAGGTATCAATTCATGGTCATTTTGCCTTGGTTTTGGTGGTATTTTTGGTTGTTCATAGCAGAAAACAACAAGTAGTTTTGAACTGTCTGCATTGTTTTGGATTGCATTATGGGTTCTTCTTCCACTGACAGTGCTATCTTCAACATCATTAAGCTTGATGGCATGAATTATGCCTATTGGAAGAGCCAAGTTTGGCAGGTATTGGTGCAAAAATCACAGATAAAGCCACTAAGGATGCATGTGAGTAGCTTGAAACTATGACTGATGACGAATGGGATGAGCTTGATGAGTTATGCAAGTCCACCCTCATCTTGTCTCTCACTGAATAGGTGCATTACAATGTGGTTGAGGAACATAGAGTGCTTGGAAGCTTTGGGATAAAACTAAGAACCTCTACGACAAAGTCCAACAAGTCAGATGTATTGGCTGAAGTAGCTTATGGACCTGCGTATGAAGGAGAATATGACAATGTCTGCTCATTTGAGCGAGTTCTATGCTTTTCTCAAGAACTTGACTTTGCAGGGTATTACCTTTAATGATGAGGTTACTTCATTGTTTTTACTTGGGACTCTAAGTGAGTCATGGTTGTATTCCGCACTACCTTATGTGCTCCTGCTACTATTTTGAACTTGCATGATGTAGAGAGTGCTCTTCTGTAGGAAGAGATTAACCGTAAGAACTTGGATGTCTCTTGTGTGTCACATGCTTTGACTATTAGATGCAAAGATGGTAACGGAAAGAACGATAGTGGGAATGGCCATGGTAGAGACTCACAGAAGTCTAGGTCTAAGTCGCGTGGTAAGTTGCGCAGCAAGTCTCTGGGAGAAATGCTAATGTGACATGTCATGATTGCGGCAAAAAGGGTCATATACGCCCACAATGTCATGAGTTGCACAATGAGAAGTGCAAAGAGAAGGGGAAAGACAAAGTACAAGAAAAATCCTCTAATCATAGCATTATGCCTATGAAATCCAGTGTGAAATCAAGGAGATAAATATCATGCAGACAGATGACTTCGATGAGGAGTACATACTTGCACCTAGTTCTTGTGATGCTATGTCATTGATCGATGTTCACTCTATGTATGCGCAGTGCTGGCTTTTGGATTCTTGTGCTTCATTTCATGTTACACGATGTCGTGAGTGGTTTCACTCCTACCGCACTGTCTCTAGTTCAGTTTGCTTGAGTGATGATAGGTCACTTGCTATTGTTGGCATTGGGGATGTAGGGCTGCAGTTCTCTACTGGCAGTACTTTTTTGTTATAGGATGTACATCATGTACCTGTGCTTACACACAGTCTTATGTCTGCAGAGCATCTTGATGATGCTGGATTTCATGTTTCATTTGGGGATTTTGCCTGGAAGATTACCCGTGGTAGACTGTGCTTGCTAGAGGTGCCAAAGCTGGCAGCCTCTATCCTCTTGTAGTTGATGGGTCCTCTATTGACCATGTTTTGTTAGTGGGTTCCATCCCACATGTATCTCTTTGGCATGCCCATTTGGGCCATATGTCCTTGAAGGGAATGAAAATGGTTTTTGGTTTGCAGTACTTATCGCCCCTTGACTACTCATGTTTTGATTCATGTGAGCATTGTCTTTATGGCAGACATACTAGGAATACACATAAGAAGTCTCGTAGGACATGCATGAGCAAGCCTTTGGCATTGGTACATTCGGATGTCTGTGGGATCATGCCCTATCAGTCTATGGGAGGTGCAAAGTATTTTGTGACATTCATTGACGATTTTTTGTGTAAAGTTTGGGCTTAGCACATTAAGCTTAAGTCCGATGTCTTGGCTGTATTTCAGAGATGGCTTGCATTTGTTGAAAACCAGACTGGGCATAGGCTGAAATGCCTTAGGACTGACAATCGGGGAGAATATGTGTCACGTGCTTTTGAGCAACTATGTGATGAGAGGGGTATTAAGCATCAATTGACCGCCCCTATACCCCACCCTAGAATGGTTTGGCTGAGCAGATGAATAGAACCATCCAGGAGCGTGTATGCAATATGCTTAGCCATGTAGGCTTACCACAGAGCTTTTGGGTTGAGGCAGTTAGTACAACTGTGCATGTCATAAATAGATCACCTTCTAGTGGTTTGGATTTCCAGGTTGCAAAAGGAGGTATGGATTGGGAAACCTCCATCTTATGCGCATCTACGTGTCTTTGGATGTGAGGCATTTTGCCATATACTCAAAGGCAAGCATACTAAGTTGGATCCTAAGAGTGTCAAATGCATTTTCCTTGGCTATGGGGATGTAGGCGAGATGGGTTACCACCTCTGGAATCCACAAGCATGGAAAGTCATCCGCAACGATGATGTAGTCTTCCATGAAGATAAGATGCATAGGCAGACTCAGAATGTGGTAGAGGAGGAGCCACGTGCTCTTGCAAAGCTAGTTGGACAACTTGTTGCAGCAATTGGTACACATGGCCAGGGTGTTGGACCAGTCACAGAGCCTACCATGAGATGGTCTACTAGAGATAGATGTCCACATGATAGATTTGAGCCCTCGATGCATTATGTCTTGGTTACAGATGCAGGAGAGCCTCTCATCTATGAGGCTATGCGTAGGGGTGACAGTCACTCCTGGGAGAGGGCTATGCAGTCTGAGATAGACTCCCTACACAAGAATATGACTTGGGATTTGGTTGCACTGCCTCAGGGAAAGAAGGCTTTGCCATGCAAATGGGTGTACAAGCTGAAAAGTACCCCTGGAAACCCCAAGCCAGCTTATAAGGCAAGACTTGTTGCTAAGGGTTTTAAACAGGAGCATGGAGTTGACTTTGATGAAGTCTTTTCTCCTGTGGTCAAGATGACCACCCTACACTTGGTTTTGGCCTTAGTCACGTAGCTTGACTTGGAATTGTACCAGATGGATGTCAAGATTGCATTCTTGCATGGGGATTTGCATGATGAGATATACATGGAGCAACCTAAGGTCTTTGCAGAACATGGCAAGTAGCACCTAGTGTGCAAGTTGAAGAAAAGACTTTATGGCTTGAAGCAGGCACCTAGGGAGTGGTATCATAAGTTTGATGCCTTTATCCAGTCACAAGGCTATAGTAGAAGTGCTATGGATCCGTGACTTTACACAAAGAAAGCCCATGATGGCTCATTACTTATTTTGGTACTTTATGTGGATGATATGCTGATAATATGGAAAGCTCATGATGAGCTAGATGCTCTTAAATCTCAGCTGAATAAGAGCTTTGAGATGAAGGATTTGGGATAGGCCTCTCATATTCTTGGTATGTGCATTAAATGCAACAGGCATCAGGGACTACTCTACCTCTCACAAAGGGAGTACATTCATAAAGTCCTTGAGCATTTCTGCATGCAGGACGTAAAGCCTATTGGCTGTCCATTACCTTCTTATGTGAAGGTTTCACAGGCTGATTGTCCGCAAACGGATGAGCAGAGGGCCGAGATGGTCAAGATCCCTTATGCATCAGTCGTGGGCAGTTTGATGTATGCCATGATAGCCTCTCGTCTAGATATTTCCTTGGCTGTTGGTGTTGTGGCACGCTATATGGCTACACCTAGAAAAAAGCATTGGGATGCCGTAAAGGGTATCATGAGATACCTGAAGGGAACATCAGATATGTGTATTTTCTATGGTAGCCAGGCTACAGGAGTTCTGGGCTACACAAACTTCGATTATGCAGGACATGTAGATAGAAGGAAGTCCACTTCCGACTATGTTTTTACCTATGTTGGAGGTGTTGTTTCTTGGATGTCCAGGGTTCAGAAGTGTACGGCTCTCTCTACCACTAAGGCCAAGTATGTTGTGGCCCATTGAGGCTTGCAAGGAGGCCATATGGTTGGGCCATTTGGTTCATGACCTTGGGATTGATAGTATGCCTACATTGCATTCGAATTTTATGAGTGTTATTCAGCTAGCCAAGAATTGGTCTTCCATATGAAGACGAAACACATTGAGGTGAGGTATCACTTCATACGTGGGATCATGGAGGACAAGTCTATTGACCTTGTCAAGATCTCCACTGATGAAAATCTTGCAGATTTTCTCACGAAAAGACTCACTACTGAGTGCTTTTCCTTCCTTAGGAGATTGATTGGCATTGGATGAGATGATGTTTTTCCTCATCCTATTGTACATGTGTACATTGTACTGTCTTTTCTTTTTCTTTTCACTCCTCACTGGGGTAGATTCACCTTTAAGTGGGAGGTTTTTGGGGGTAAAGGTGCCTCTGCCTAGCCGCTCGTGTATTACTACACTGACAATACCCACCACCACTGCACATTGCAGATGGCGAACGCCCATCACCATCACTTTATTCTTTATTCTTTTAGTGATAGTTTGAATAAAGAAAGGCCCAGTCACACATTGTGACTGTTGGAGTTCCCATTTATGTCTCTCTCTCTTCTTGCTCTTACTCTCTGCCATAGCTCACTTCCAAGCGAGCTTTGATCCTTCTCACCTTTCAATAACAATGCTCATTTCAATATGTAACCATGAGATATTCTAGAGATAAAGTGTGTTTATTTGGCTATCTAGAAACTCTCATAGACAAGTGTATTTATTTGGCTATCTATAAACTCTCATAGACAATTGTAAAATTGGCTCAACATGAGCCTATGGCTATTATACCTATCTATTCTACAAACGTGAGGTTGTCCACTTGCTTGTGCTACTCTCATCTTAGCATTAGTTATCTCTCCAAGCCATGCATTAGGTGGAGTAGGTTGTACATACTACTCATGTGATGGATTTCCATCCTCTTGGAATAGTACCCTATCAATCTATAGTGTTTTAATGGGCTACCTATGTATCTCATCCTAATTAAAAATGACATCATGGCTACATATTACCTTCTTAGACTCATGATTCCATAAGCGATATCCCATTTCTATTGATTCCCTACATCCAAGGAAGATACATTTCTTGGACTTAAGGTCAAGCTTACCCCATTTGTCCTTAGGTACATGCATAAATGCTTCATAGCCAAAGACACACAAGCGATCATAACTAGGTATCTTTCTAGACTATAAATCTTATGAAATTTTGCCATCTAAGAGATCTATTTATCAAGTGTACTACTATCTTTAGAGCTTCAACACACACCCATTAGCGAGATCAACATTAGAAAGCATATCACTGATTCTTTCTTGAATGGTAAGATTCATCTTTTCAACCACACCATTTTAAGCATATTTTTCAAGAGACATTGACTCTCTTTTGATACCATGGCTTGCACAAGAACTCATAATGGCATGAGAAGTGTATTCACCATTCCATCATTGTCACTTCTTAAGCACTTCATCTTTTTGCCAGACTGATTCTTTGCCAATGCCAAGAACATTTGAAAGCATCTAGCATATCGCTCTTCCTACAAAGAGGGTAAGTCCAAAGTGACATAGAACATGTTGTACATTCCCTAAGAAAAAAGAAGCATCTAGCATAGTTGTTGCTACCAATACAATATCCTTGTCTCCTAGCATCATAAGTAGTGAAAAACTTTGTATGTGGTGTGATATTGAATGATGATGCTCTGAAGTTCAAAATCCAATGTTATGGTATGCCATTATCCATGCTAACCAAGAATGCATCAGCAAAAGAGGAAACAAATAAGACATCGTCATCACCATTACATGCATTAACCTCTTTTATCTTTACCTTAGGCTTCTCTTTCTTTTTGCCATCATCATATATGCTTGACCCATAGACTTTGCCAAATCATTGGTAGTGGCATTATATTTGCATATGCTAAAATTATGCCTAGTCCAGAAACTATACATGCCTTTTATGTGGGTATGAGTTGAAATAATAATTGTAATGATTTGAGCCATATATATATACATACATGTGTGTGTGTGTGTGTGTGTGTGTGTGTGTGTGTGTGTGTGTGTGTGTAGCTAATATGGAGGCAATAATCTATTTCTAGCCTTCATAATGGGATTGCCACTATCCTATTTCATGACTAGTAGAGCTATGGTTCCATGTCCTACTCATTTCCCCCCTCCTTGAATTATGTTGGGGGATATTGAATATAATAATGATAGCATTATGCTATGCCATGCATTTATTTGCTTCCTTGTTGTGTGGAGAATTATCAAAATTGGTACCACTAGACTCTAATTCACTTATGCTCATAAATGATGTCACTTTAAAAACCTCTAGTTGTGAGCACTAGGGAGTTTCCTTGGGAAGAAAACTTTGATTATGGATCATTCTTCTTAGGTGGCATGATATTGTCTTATATGTCTCTCACGGTATCATGTAAGAGGATTTCTCACCCCATGACCTTCTATTGCTCCACCTTTCAAATTTACAAAGGTACGGTATGTTTGTGTTGAGATATTGAGCCCCACATGAGCTCGCATCCACTACATGCCTTGGTAGTGTGGTGTGTGACTTTACTCATTGGTGTGTTAGGTGATCATCGTAGAGGATATGCCAAGGATTCTACAAATGGATTACACCCATGTAGTCCACACTTGGTTATGGCACATTGATTGTGTCACCTTATCTATACTTAGTAGGCTCAAACTTAGTGACCGCATGTACAAACTAAGTTCTTATTATGTGGATCAGTAAGAAAAGAAGAAGAAGAAAATATCAACCACCCTATTTCTCTATGATCTTACATCCAATGTAGAATATTTTAAGGCTAAGGTAGATACTAAAGCTACAACAGATGCTCAAGCTATTGGCATTGAGGCAAAGAGACTAAAGTAAAGAAAGCTTGTATTACTCTATACACTATAATAGTTGAACTATGAAGCAGGCTTACCATGAAGGAGAGTTGACTCATTCCTTCATACTAAAGTCATGAGACTCACACTAGCTCACTCATCTCACTCTCGTTGTACATTTACATAATGGGGCACATGGGTTTATAAAGAAGATGGTAGTAGTTATCCAAAATTACATGGATAATATCTTTTGACGAGGAATGAGATGGTGATGATATATTTCAGGGATGCTGACTACATGATGGGCTACGACTTTGTGGTCAACCGAGACTCAAATTTTGGTAGTTTTTGAGAGATATCAACCTCCCAAGAGTGGCTATTGTTAATATTTAATGTTGTCCCAAAATGTAGGAGTAAATTTAAGATTGTCTATAATCTAACCATTGGTTGGCTTTTGATTGATGCTTTTATGTGACTAGGCGTGCAAGTAAAATATAAATATCACACTTCATGAAAATGAGTTTAATGTTGTGTCCTAAGGAATTCTAGGTAGGCTATGTTTAAATGTAGTTCAACTTTAAGTTCACCAAGTTTCCCATGATAGAGAAGGGTTCACTATTGGTTGGGTTTGACTGATGATTCTACATGAGTAGGTGTGTAAGTACAATATAAATATCATACTTTATAAAAATCAACTTAATATTGTGTCCTAAGGCTATGGGCTCCTATGGGTATGTAGTTCAATGTTAAGTCTACCAAGTTTACCATGACAAAGATGGGTTCATTATTCTTTTTTGCCCATGAGGTAGATGAAGTTATTTTATCTCAATGCCATGTGACACCTTTGGTATATGACTTGTACTTATGCCCACATGTTAATGTAGGTGCCATTTGAACTCCTATGTACTTTTGTACTTCTATTTTCAAGTTATGGGAACTTCTATCTTTTATTTTCTTTCTTCATTGTACATGGCTTATAACTTGCAATTGTTGTTTGTTATAGAGAAATGATTTCTACTTGGACTATTATAAGCATATAAACATAACACGTAGATTGCTATATATATCAACACACCACAATGACGGTGCCAAATAAATAAGCATAATTGATATAGTAATTTGTGCTATATATTAGTCTATGCAATATCCATCATGTGTTGGCATGCATATTGGCCAAGATTTATAGAAACCATCCATCTCACTAACCAAGAGAATAAATACTTTGACACAAAACATGAGTCGTAGTTAGCATCCTTAGAATGAAAAAATGGAGGACGTATGTAGCATTGCCATGGGTTTATCTTCATATTGTATCTTGTGTCATATAATAAAATATAATTTGAAAAATATTGGGTAACTATTAGGAGTTTTGTTCAATTGATTAAATAAATGATGATGTTCTTAATCTCTTGTGTTAATTGATCTCCAAATATTCTTGTTGTGGGAATAGAACATTAAGCACTAGAGGGGATATTGGGGAGGATGAGCAAGGCTTTAGCTTGAATGATTTTAGTTTTGAAACAAATACTTGATGAATATTGGCTTGCTATTATCGCTCCTTGAGGGGACCCCATCAATATCAAACATATCTAAATTTTCTTTCCCACATATATCTAGTGCAATGACATTAAGTAAAGTTCTCTATTCAAAATAGGAAAGCATGCCAACATGGATGTGTTCAAATTGTGACTTGTACAACTACTCCATCATGCAATGTGAAAACTTTTTGCCCAACCTTGTAGGAATGGCAATGCATTAGGTCTCATGACATATTGTAAATTCCCTTGTATCCAAACCCTTTAGGATGTGTTTGTAAGAAATAGAATAAGAGTGTGTAAGAAAGTTGTAATCACGTGACAAATAGAGAATATGGACAATAGAAAACTTTTATATGATAGGTCCTTCGAATAAGAACCTAGTATAGTAATGACTCTACACGTGCATGTAGCTAGTCTATGTTGAGTTATTGAGCTCTACATGAGTTGGGATCCACTACGTGCCTTAGTGATGTGGCATGATATTATTCACTAGCGTGTCGAGTAATTGACATGAGGACACACTAGTGATTCTACTACACCCATGTAGTCCATCATTGGTTATGGCACATTTATTGTGCCACCTCTTCTTTCCTAGCGGGTTCACACTTAGTGACTTGTATACATACATGTGGTACTTTCATATTAGTCTTTTGTCATGTTGTATAATATGTTCTTTTGTGTGAAGAAGAAAGAAGAAGAAGAAGAAAAATTAAGCTCTATCTCTCTATGTTCTCAAGTCTCCATTGCCTTTGTTTGTCTGCGCTCTCTTGGGTGCTTGACCTCTCTCCCTACTTATCTATTTTCATGCTATCAAAGCTGTCCCACAACTACACAATGCTCAATTGAAGGCTGAGGTGAAGGTGTTGGAGGACAAAAGTAAGCAAGTAAGCAATGGGTAAGAAGCTCTCACACCTAGCTCGATTTGCCTTAAGTTATAGCCACAAGAGGCTCTTGGGGAGGAGGCTAGCAAAGCTATAGTTTCCAATTGGAGTGAAACTTGGTGACAATTAAGAATAATGTATATACTGCAGATCAACCCTTCGGCTTTTTGTTGTGATTTTGGGCATTTGAGGTCATTTCGACCTTCGTTTTGAACCTATAAGTTGGTGTTGACAATAGTTTCTAGATATACTATAGATTGCAAATTGCAAGTATTGTTGTGCAATTAATGAAAAATACTATGTGTTTAATTGTGATGCACCTAATATTAGCTTGCTTGTAGATTGCACGTTTTGTAAAGTTTTCAATTTTGTCAAAATGTTTAACAGCTTCAATTAGATTGTCAACTTACCAAAAACTTGGTTTCTGTTGTTTAGATGGTAGACCATGGATTGCAAGTTCAATTCACATTTGATGGTCCTTATATATAGAAGATCTAAAAAATGATTACAGGTTGATTGAAAAGGGAAATATGCTAGTAGATTGCTTACTCTTAATGTAAGTCTACCTGAAATGGATGCCACCATGTTTACACAAGGTTTAGGTATTGTGGTTGACATTGAATTGTGTCATAATAGAATTGGTCATGTGAATGTGTAGCGGCTAAAAGACATGTAGTAAAATAGATTGTGGATGACTTGCCTAAGTTTAGAGTTGATGGGATGCACAAAGTATGTGAAACATGCCAACTTGGAAAGCAAGCAATGCACACATTTCCACATGAAAAGCATCTATGCAAGAAGCCACTTGAATTGATACACTTTGATGTGTGCAAATATTATTTTTCCTTTATTGATGATCATATTTGCAAAATATGGGTATAATTCACATGAGAAAAGTGAGGTGTTTACTCACTTTAAAAGCTTTAAGGCTTTGGTTGAGAAGAAGACATGATTGCATATTAAATTAATAAGGTTGGATGGATGGGGGAAAATATCTCTCCAATGAGTTTTTTAATTTTTTGCAAAGAAATGGGATACAGAGGTAGTATACATGTAGACATAATCAATAGAAAAATGGAGTTGTTGAGTGAAAAAATAGGCATATTGCAGAGGTTGCTTGTGCATTGATATCAAAAAGAAATGTTTCTCATTATTATTGGGCTAAAGTAGTTGCTACTGCTACATACATTATGAATAAGACACCCATTGATGCTGTACATGGTATGACGCTCGAAGAGAAGTTTACACACATAAGGCCAAATCTATTCCATTTGAAAGTATTTGGATGTATTGCTTATGTGCATATTCTTGATGAGTTACATAGTAAATTGGATTCTAAAGTAGAAAAATGTATATTTATTGGATATTCTCTCGAGAAAAAGGGATATAGATATTATAACCCTATTATACGTGAGCTGAGAGTTAGCAAGGATGCTGTTTTTTATGAAATGAGTAGTTGGTATAGTAATGTGTAGAATGTAGTTGTGGGTTCATGGGCATGAGAGTGTGGCTATGAAAAAAACAAGCCAACAGTCACATACATTAAGTGAACCACAAGAGTCTCCTAGTCATGTTTCTATTGATAAACCTTGGAGTGGAAGATTAAGGTTACAGATTACTCCACCAAGTACATCACAAATATCAAGAAAAGGTACATATAAAGCTGGGGACTCACCTACTATGATAGACATATCATCAAGTTTCTCTCATATTGATGTCGATTCAAATGGCTCTAAGAAAAGATCGAATGAGGAGTTTGGGATTCCATCTATTATACCACCTGGTGTGCGAAAAGCACAAGAGGATGCTAAAGCACCTAGTAATGATCTAGGTCTATGCATGTCAACGGAGTAAGAAAGCCATTGTAGCAATTGACATACAATAGCTATGTAGCTCATCATTATGCATACATGGCTAAGGCTGTGCAAGATGTGGAACCCACTTGCTTTGATGTTACAATGGGTAATGAGCATTGGGATCGTGTTATGGATGAAGAAATGGTTGCACTTATGGACAATGACACATGGGAGTGAGTTCCCTTACCTAAAGGCAAGAAAGCCATCAGCTCTACAAATGGCTTTACAAGGTTATAGATAGATCTATTGAGTGCTATAAGGCATGACTAGTGGCAAAGGGCATGTGTAGACTCACGGTATTGATTATGAGGACACTTTTGCTCCAATGGCTAAAATGGCCACTATAATAGCCATCATAACAATGTGAAGGATCTTCTCAAGGTTGAATTTGAGATGAAGGATTTGGGGGAGCTGTGCTATTTTCTTGGCATAGAGATAATCAGGATTCCAGAGGGTATATGGTTGTCACAGAGATAATATACATTGGATATATTGAAGAAGTATGATATGGTTAATTGCAAGCCCATTTCTACACCTTTGGATGTTAATGCTAAGCTTAGTGCAAATGAGGGCGAGTTAATTGAGGATGTCACTATGTATCAAAAGGTTGTGGGTAGCCTTACCTATTTGACGATCACTAGGCCAGACCTAAATTACATAGTTGGTTTGGAGAGTTAGTTTATGTAGCTTCCACGAGAAGCCATATTTGGATGCAATGTAGTGCACATTGCGCTATGTTAAGTCCACATTGGACTATGCCTTATTCTACGGTGTAGACATACCATTAGATTTGCATGGTTACATATATGCACATTGGGCTCATAGTATTTTAGAAAGGAGATCTACCAGTGGTTTGATGTTTTCCTTTGGGAGTACTGCTATTACTTGGATCAGTAGGAAATAGCCACCAATTGCCTTGTCTAGTACAAAGGTACTGCAATTGTAGCATGTAAAGTAGCTTGGTTATGCAAGCTACTTGGTGATTTGGGAATGTATGTGGATAAGAAGGTTATCATCTATTGTGATAACCTTAGTAGCATTCAATTGGTTGGGAACCTAGTGTATCATGTGCGGACCAAACACATAGAGGTCCATTACCATTTCATTTGGGAATGGGTTCTAGCAAGTGATATTGACTTGGTTTATGTCAATATAGAGGATCAAGATGTTGAAATTTTCATCAAGTCCTTCGGAGTTGAGAAGCTTCAACATTTCAAGACTATGATTGGAGTTCATAGTGTGTTGATCTTGAGGGAAAGTGTTGAGATGTCGAGCTCTACATGAGTTGGCATCCACTACGTGGCTTACTAATGAGCCATGATATTATTCACTAGCATGCTAGGCGACTGACATGAGGATATGCCTGTGATTCTACTACACCCATGTAGTCCATCCGCGGTTATGGCATGTTTATTGTGCCACCTCTTCTTTCCTAGCGGGTTCACACTTTAGTGATTGTGTGTACATACATTATGGTACTTTCATATTAGTATTTTATCATGTTGTAGACTATGTCCTTATGTGTGAAGAATAAGGAAGAAGAAGAAGAATATTTTAGCCCTATCTCTTTGTGTTCTCAAGTCTCCATTTCCTTTGTGTGTGTGTGCTCTTGGGTGTTTCATCTCTCTCCCCTCTTATCTATTTTTAATTTGGCAATAGTGGATTTTCTCTAGCTATTTGGATACACTTGGCCATGGTATTGATACTAGGACCTACTAAGTGAATGTGCTATGCATAAATACCTTCTCCTCATATGAGGGGCTCACAAATATAGAGTTAGCATTTACCTATGTAGTTGCATGATGAGTGGAGCATTGATATCCAACAACATGATCTTATAAAATTTGCTTATATTTTGAGACAAAAAACCCTTGCCTTTCCTCAAATGTAGGTCATGTTGAGAATAGCAAATGATGCTTGCCCATAGAGGCTAGATGTATACCCTGAAGAGGCTAGAAGATAGACAAATGATGTATACTCTAGGAAGAGACGTTTAGAATCTCATATGCACAGTGAGGAGAGTGGTACTATCCAAAAAGCTATAACAACATATACTTGGTTGACACTCATTACAAGGTAATGGAACTATCAATTTGAGTCATTGTTAGTGTCACTGTCCATCTTACACAAGAATGTGTTTATGAGTCCAAGCTTCCATCTTGGAACCTAATTCACTTGTGTAACAGTTAGTTTATCTAAGTTTATGTCATCAATGAGTTGTGTATTCATCTTCCATCCTCCATAGCTTCTGCCATGTTCTAAATCCGTGTTTTTTAACATGGTATCAGAGCTCAACTAAGCATGGCATAACTCCCTTCTTTGGTCTCTCAGTCCCTCTTAACCTCAATTCAGCTCAAATCTAGCTCATGGTTCCATTTCTCACTTCCATCTCCACTTGACCTTATGGCAGCCATAGCCAAAACAATACCTACCTACCTTGGAGCTCTTGGATCTCTCAAAGTAAGCCATATCAGCTCACAATTTCTTTTGTGGATTTCTTCGTCACTTCAAGGCGCTCCTTCCTGGTAGATCATAGTATAACATTGAGCCTCCCTAACTCCAGCATTGCGTGGATTGTCTGTCGTTGTTTGAAGTATGCATGTTGACGTTTGTACCATCGATTCTCTCCTTGTGTGGCGTGATTCACTCTGCAAGCTTAGGGATTTGGAAGGCCTAGACATAAGCTTCTCCTACACAGAATATCTTGCTGAATGATCTTATGTACAAGATGTAGCAACTCGAAAACTAGTCAAACTAACTGTCAAAAACCCTAACTCCATAGTTACTTTAACTCAAGCTCTTTTTTTAACTTGAAGATCTCACATTTCTAAGCTCAACTAGGTCATTGACTATCAAATTTGAAGTCTTCAGCAAGTATAGACATTCAAGAAGAAGATTTGGAATAGTCCTGAAGATCAAGCTACCCGTGTGAAGATCAAGCAACCCACTTGACATCAAACATCATCAAGCTTGACATCAAGTACCTCAAGCTCATCTTTTACCCTTACTTCCTTCAGCTCAAGCTTATCAATGCCACTCAGTATCTAGCAAGGAAACCATAACAAATCAGCAAGCAAGTGCTCCAATATCAAGATTCAGCTTGGAAGATTCAAGAGCAAGCTAACATCTCTTGATACTAAATAGTGTTTTTTAACACTAAAGTTTATTGTGTTCTTTGACACAATCTTTTCCAACTCATTCACTGATTTATCTTAGCCATGGAAATGCTAAACATAAAGAAATATAAATGGATACTTCTCTTGAAGAGTAACATGGCTCATGTTGCTCACTTACATTACATGCAAGACTTGGTTGACCCACTTGTAGGAAGACATGGAGCTGTCTACATAAAAGAGAAATCAATGATTTCATTTGAAGTTTTTGAAGACATTCTAGCTGCCTTGGTCATCATACAAAACTCAAAGTTTGTGGTACCTTTGTTTGAGAGGGATAGGAAGAGCAAAGTCAAAGTCAAAGAAGTTGCAAACAAAGTAAAAAGTGGCAAAACAAGAAAAATGAATGACGAGATGTTGTATGATCTTAGAAGAAAATCCAATGTAATGTCAAGCCATGAGTCAAAGCCATATGAAATCCCAAAAGATATGTATCCCAAGATTTATGAAATAGTTCAACAAGTCATGTCAAGTCACAACAATGTACCTACTTGCACCCATCTCAAACTCATTGAGAAAGAAGACCAAAAGGACCTCACAAAGAAGACTAGAGCACAAGATAATGAAGAACAAGTCAAAGATGAAGAGAATGAAGACCAAGAAGGAGTCCAAGAAGATCAAAGATATCTAGAAAAGCAAAGGATGCCAAAGAAGCATTAAGAAGATAAAGAAATTTTTGTTGGTGACAACAAAGAAATTTTCCCATAATGGATCTTTATTTCTCATAGTGGATCTTTATTTCCCATAGTGGATCTTTATTTCCCATCGTGGATCTTGTTTCCCATAGTGGATATAAAATCCCTTGCCAAATATGTAAAGTTTCAAGCCTTAACTTGACTAGGGTGCCAAAGAGCTAGTCTCCTGGGTCATGTCATCATGTATTTGAGGGGGGGTGTTGAGAATAGCAAATGATGCTTGCCCATAGAGGCTAGATGTATGCCCTGAAGAGTCTAGAAGATAGACAAATGGTGTATACTCTAGGAAGAAATGTTCAGAATCCCATATGCACAGTGAGGAGAGTGGTACTATCCAAAAATCTATAAAGGCATGTACTTGGTTGACACTCATTACAAGGTAATGGAACTATCAATTTGAGTCATTGTCAATGTCATTGTCCATCTTACACAAGAATGTGTTTATGAGTCCAAGCTTCCATCTTGGAACCTAATTCACTTGTGTAACATTTAGTCTATCTAAGTCTATGTCATCATGAGTTGTGTATTCATCTTCCATCCTCCATAGCTTCTGCCATGTTCTAGATCCGTGTTTTTCAATAGGTCATCCTATCTCTTTTTAACATTAGGCCATTATCATAACAAACCAAACACATATCCTTTGTCTCATGGATTTGTGTGAGCAACATCTCCACCAACACATTCTGGGTTAGGATGAAGCCCACTTTTTTTACAATGCTAGTGCTAGCGCATTTGTATTATTCTCTTTTATTTTGTCACACTTGTATTACTTTAGTTTGACTTAAAATCAATCTGCTAGTGGATTGTATGTAGTTTTAATTAATTTATTGCATTAATAGGGGTTTTTTTAAGTGATAGTTGGTCTATGAAAGCTTTTCCAACATGGCTTTAAAGAAACTATTTGATCTTTAACTTGTGCAAGTTGATGAATATTCTTAGAACTTAAGAGTCATCAAATTCATCATAACCTTCGTTTTTTATGATGTCTCCAACTAGCATATCCTTAGTTTGTGATGCAAGAAAGCTTGTCAAGACCAATTGCCATGCGTGGAAGTTCAAAATAAAAACTCTTAATGATTAAGAATATGTGGAAGATTGTCACAAGTGAAGAAGTAAGACTAGCTTATGGAGGATAAAAAAAGAATGATTGGGATAGAAGAGAAACCCAAGCTTAATGCCTCATCAACATCAATATTAATGACAACATGGTTGACTACATAAAAAATGCAACAAATGCAAAGAAAACATGGGATATCCTATCAAACAACATGCTAGAGAATAAGAGTGTTGTTAGAGCAATGTCTTTGAAAGCCAAGCTAAATGGAACTACTAGAGGCATAAGTGAGATTATTCATTATTATATTTTAAATATTAAAGATATCAACTAATGACATTGGGAGAAATTGTCAAAGATGAAGAGGTGGCCTCTAACTCACCCATCCTAGTGCATTAGAGCACAATTGTGGCACTACCACAAGTGTTGACTCACATGCATTGTCACAACCACATTCGATGACTAGCACAAGACTAATGTGCACCTCATGTTGACATTGCCCACCATAACTTTCACCTTGAGACTTGCATCCAAGTTGTATTTCATGCTTAAGATACTAGTCGTAGCATATGACACACATTTGGGTAGTAGAGCATCTCACTTGTCTCTTGACTTAAACTTGTAACAAAAGAGTATAATCAAATGTTGAAATTTTGTATTTTTTGAGAGTATAATCTCTTCTCTATATTGCATAGCCCATCTAGCCTATGAAGAAGCTTGAAGATTTTTTGTGGCTTCAACTCCTAAATCAAGATGTACTGGAAGCGTGGGAATTGAGCGGTATTAGAAGCTTGGGAACCAAGAGGTGTTGGAAGTTTTGGGGTCAAAGGGTGTTGGAGGGGAACTACAAGCTCTACCCCGAGACCTACAGACCGCTTAATTGATCAAGCATTTCAAGCCGAGCAACCATGGCTATCTCTCACATAGCCAACGTGACATGCCTACCTTACGAGTGTAGTGAGCTTACCTTGATGCTCGATCGAGTACCCTCGTCTCTCTTGCACACCAGTAGCTCCACGATCCTTGTGGCAAGCTCAAGCAACCTCATTCCCTCTCCCATGAGCTCCATCCTCCATAGCCGCACGCATGAGAAAAGAGAAGAGAAGAGAAGAGAAGAAGAGAAGAGGAGATGGTGAAGAGCTTCACCTTCTTGATCCCTCACTCCCACACACTCACTCCCTCACACTCTCACACTCCCTCTCTCAAGAGCACACACAAGCAAGAAGAAGAGAAGAAGAGAAGAAGAAGAGAGCCACTTTTTGCGAGCCTGGCACTCTTTTACAAGGATTTGGGAGCACTTCCACATTTAATGGTGTGCCTTTTACTCTTTTTCTGTCTCGGGGCGACACTGAGACTTTCTGGGGGTCGTGCCCGAACATTTAAATTTTTCAGGGTCTGGTTACCGGTCAAGGCGCCTTTTCCTTCTTTTATCTTGCACCTTTTTTGCTATTTCCTTTTTTCCATTTTCCCGCTCCTCTGCTCCATTTTTTCGCTCCTCTGTGCTGTGGTAAACATGGTAAACATTACCCCCCTCCTAGCCAAGTGCCAGTCCCATGGCACTGCGGTGGAAAGTAGTGGGCTAGTTGGGTTTGCTGCTAAGCGGAACTGGTGGGTAGATGACATTGATTCAAAGGTGATTGTGCGAATGAGAGGTGATGGAGTTTAATGACGATGACTAGGAGAGATTCTGGCAAGCTTTAGGCTTCATGAAGATGCTTCCATTCTGCGACGGCTAATAGGGGTTCCACTTGACTGGTGAAAAATATGTAGCCGGTCATCCCATGAGCATCCGAAACGCTTGATCAATAAGTAATCCCTTAGGAGGATGGTGTTGGAGGGATTTATCCTGGAGAAGCCCCCCCGAACTCTGCCTTGACAAAGATATGCTTTGTCTTCGCATTGAAGATCTGTGTCTTTGATTTGAAGATCTTTGTCCGTTATTTCAAGATCTTCAATGTTGCGTTGAAGATCTTCAACCTTGCATTGCAAGTCTTCAGGCTTGTGGAATCAATAAGCGATCCGTAGATCTTGAGGCGCTAGGCATGCATCTTTGGAAGATAAGGTTCCAAGTGTTGAGATATCGAGCTCCACTCGTGATACGCCAGGGTGACCGTTGTGTATTTATGTCACCGACTTGTCAGTTGCAGACGCGGTTGGTACACCACCCATGAATAATAGCTACATGATAGCTATCCTTATCTACTCTAGTTCGTGGCTCAGTTAGTATGCCACCTTAGTTAGTTGAGTTTGGTTTTGAGACCCATACATAGGGTTCTTCTATTTCTTTGTACTTGTGTTCTTTTGGTTTCCACAACTAAGAAGAGGAAAACTATTTTCAGCTTCCACCCTTGTGTGTATTCCCCCATTGTGCAAGCAAGAAAGCTACAAGTGAGACTCCTTCCTTCTCTCCCACAATCTTGACACCAAGATCTATGCCAATGGCAGATCTATTACTGAGTACTCCTTTTGCTTGATTTGGTTCAATCATGTTAGCTATTAGCAGGCAGATGGTTGGCGACATGAAGCATGTTGGTCCGTCCAATCCAATGCAGAAAAGCTCCTGAACCAGCAGCAATGGCATCATGTCCGGCACATGGAAAAATTTTTGGTCATTAAAGGATGCCGTGGATGATCGTCTTCAGTTGAGTAGCCAGTTCTTGAAACACGAACATAACCTGCAAGAAAAGTTGTGCACTCCCTAAGGGGTGTGTCTGCCTCTCCATGTAGTGTGTGGTGCTCGTGGCAGTGGAACTGGGAGATGGGTCTAACCTTGGGCAAGCCCTTGGTAATGTCCCACACTTGAGGACCCAGTTCGTGTGTCGTTGAAGGTGTGGTGCAAGTCTTAGGGTGACAGGTCTGAAAGTCCTACCCTTGATGTGCCCTAAGTGTGTGGGGAAGGGGCTAGGGAGAACCCTAGATGCAGTGACTGTGGTGCACAACAAGGCGAAGGGAAGTTGCAAGCGCATCATGTGAAGTTTTCTCTCTCTTATATTTGCTTAGTAGTAGATTCATCCCTTGGCTTTGCTATTCTTTGCTGTTGTCTCTTCTTTCCAGTTCACCTTTTCTTTTGTTGCCTTGTGGCTTTTTTTTTTTTGAAGAGGTTATACATAGATGCATGTGATATAAGGGCATAACGGGAGTTTAATCCTCGTCATCCGAATGGCGGGTAGGGGATTGTGGAGGGCGAGGGGCTTTGTTAAGGAATCTGCAGCTCAACAAGTAGTTCTTGAGATTGAGGCGGGTTTTGAGAGTGGTGGTGGAAAGGAAAGAGTGGTTGCACTATGCGAATTTACTATCGCTCATATCCTCAAGCAGTGCAATACAGAAGGATGGCAAAAGAGTAGCACGAATCATGAGGCGAGTCATGGTGCTGTATCTATGGCATTGGGGTCAAAGTAAAGGGATGGAAGGTGGTGTTCTTGAGGTGCAGACTCTTGGTGGATTAGGACTCTAATTAGTCTAAGATAATTACAGGTTGTTATGAAGGCGGGGTCAAGACAGAATGTGAACTCACTAAGGAATCTATCTATGGAACTGTACAAATTAGGAAGGGTAAATACAAGGGCATCTTTATAGGAGGTGCTATTGGCATTATAGATGATAGGGAAGTCGAACCTACCGTGGATGGACGGATTAAAATCCACGCCTACCCTTCGAGGATACGGCATGAAAGTGGGGTCGTTTCTCTCAGAAGGGAGGGTGTTACAAAACGCCATCCAAACGTCAAGGTTAACATCAAAAATGTGTCTTCTCCAGGAGGGTTGGCAATTATAGCCTTCCACCGATCTAGGCACGTGGAGGACTTTATCATGCCAAAATTCGTGGTCCTCGATTCCCCAAAGCAGTTGGGTTGGCCTCTCGCTCCGCTAGCCACTTGTCCTTGAGCCTTGCACCCATAGCGATTACATCGTTTATAATTTCAATGGGCATTACTCTATTTAGTTTAGTGGGAAGCTCGAAGCTCAAGTCGAAGGGGTTGCGGGCACATTCTTGCTGTTCCCAGATGATTAGCTCTGCATGGAATCCAGCAGGGAGGTCCTTAGGGCGCGGTGGGAGAGGGGCAGGTTGTCTTGGGACAAGTCTAACGTTCAGCTTCTTCCTTGCCTTCTCCACCATTTCTCTTCTGCGCTTAGCCAGGGTTGCTTTCCTCTCAGCGGATGTGTCAGTGGGTTGCACTTCATCTTGTCGTGGAGGAGAGGGTGGTGGGACGTAGTCCTCCTCTTGAGGTCCCAGATCAAACTCTGGTCCACCCCCTTCTGCTTGCACGTCTTCTTGCACCTTCTCTTCTGTGAAGCCAAGTCCATCGATTTCTTGCACCGTCAGGCCTACCTGTGTAAGGTATTTTCTTTGCTCCTCCAGGCTCTGCAATGGGCCTCCTAGTTGCAGTGGTACGTGCAGGCCTGCTGTTACGGCTCTGCATGTAATGGCTAGCTTCTTTTGCAGCTAATCATTGGCCTCGTTTTCTTCTGTTTTGGTGGAGTGAAGCAGCGTGTTGAGGAAAGTATGCTGTTGGGCTATCATAGAGAGCTGGGTAGCCTCTGCCTGATTTTCAGCCAACACTCTATCTCCTTCTGCTTTGGCCAATCGGTGTGCCAGGTCTCGTACCCTCCTTTCGTTGTGGTCAGCCCACTCCTTCGCTCTCTTCTCCATATCTTCCAAGCTCTCCCCCTGATGGAGGGTCATAGCCATGAGTTGTTGCTCTTGGTCTTCGAGCTCGCGGTGTAGGCGGGACTGCTCCTGGTGTTCATTGGTGATCTGCGCATTGAGCTAATCTAGCTTCACCTGCATCCTTTGCACCTGCTCTTCTCTTAGTTGGTCTAGCTCTGCAGTCTCCTGTTTGATCTTCTCAAGCTGGTTTTGTGCCTCCAGGTTGACTGCAGTGAGTTGGTTGTTCTTGCGCCGCAAGTGAGCAGTGGTCTCCCTCTCTCCGTTGAGGCAATCCATTAGGATTTTTCTTCTTCCCTCCTAGGCAGCATCACGTTCCTTTAGGGCTTTTGCTTCTTCTGCATCTCTATTGCTGGCTTCCTCCTTTAGCACAGCAATCTCCCTTTGGTATTCTGCTATCTGTTTAGTTTTCTCCAGCTTGAGAGTGGCTCTTGATTCTCGCTCTATTGCCAACTCTTCCATGGCAGCTCTCTTTTCTTCCTTGGCCTTTTCTAGCTGCGAGAGCAGCTATTTAACGTACTCATCGTACTGGCCTGCTGGAGGTGGGGGATGGGACATGGTGGCGGCGGTTGTAGTAGCTTCTATTTTCTATCTTTTAAGCTCTGGCCTTGGCTCCACATCAGCAATGGTTGCCGTCTTCACTCCTGACACTGGGATGGCCACGCCCACTTCTCTTGCCAACTCCCTTTCCACTAGGAACTGCAGCCATGTGACCATATTGCTCTCATCGACCTTTGGCGAAGTTCCTGGGGCGAGGATGGTTATTACGGAAGAAGCAAGGCTAGTTGGCACAAAACTGGTACGGACAGGCATGATGGCCTCCTCGCCCTTGCCCTCTACGATCGGCGGGCGGGATGGGATCTGGCACGTTCAAGCTCATGTCCGGGTTCTCATCCTCCTGGGATGGGATTTGCTTTCTTTGTCATTGATGTTGTTTCACAGATAGGAGAATTGCAAGTTCTACATCTTCTTGTTCCTTCTTCCTCAAGGCTTCTTCCTCCTCCTCAGCCCTTCTTTTCCTCTCCTCTTTGGCCTTTCTAGACTCCTCTTCCATTCTCTGTGCATCCTCTTTTTCTTTCCTTTTCCTCTCTGCTTCCTGGGCTCTTGACACTCTTTGCACTTTTTGCAGTTCTTCTTTCTCTTTCTTCCTCCTTTCTTCTTCCCTTTGCTATTGGAAGCGCTTAGTGAGTTGCTGTCTTTGCTGCTGCTGGCGTTGTTCTTCTTGCTTTTCTTCTTCATCACTACTCTCATCAGTTTCTATTTCCTCGTCAAAGCCAGAGGATTCTTCGTAGTGTGGTGAGGGTGGCGGTCTCTCCTGCTCCTCCTCTGCTGCTCCTGCCTCCTTTACTGCTTCTTCAATGAGGGCGGTTAGTACACCTCCATATCCAATGAATGATGCTTTGGAGGCGGCCTTCTTCCTGTCTTTTGCTGCTGGGGATTCACCTCTAGCAGGTTGGCTTCCTAGATCCAGCGCTATGGCAGCCTTCTCGATTGTGTGTCTTACATACTCATTCCAGTCGACCTCTTCTGGTGCATTGGCCGCGAGGCTTTCGAGCATAGGCACATTTATTCTGCCCATATAGGCAGTGTATCGATGGTGGCTGGAGAAGAGGGTGTGCATGACTTTAGCACGCATGCAGATTTCGTCATCAGGGATATCCTGGATATTGACTCCATCATTGGACCGCACCTAGTTCCTATCCATTTTTAGCATGGCGATGACATCCCTTTTTGGTCTCTTTACGGCCCTTGATTCCAGGCCCAGTGCCTTTTCTACTAGTTCCTTGCTTAAGGGTACCCTGACTTGCCTGGCAGCATCCCCCTTCCCACAGTCACCGTGGCACTCTTGGAGGCAGAGTCGAAAGTTTGTAAGAACTCAACACACCTTGCTTGATCCACACTTTGCTCTGCCTTCTCCACATACTTGGTCATATTGCACTTTTCTATGACCTGCTTAGTTCCTCCGTTTCCACGACCCTAGATAGGTTGTGGACAGTTCGGAAATTCAGTCGTCCGTAAGCTTGAATTTCCAGATTCAGCATGTATTTTTGCTTTTCTTCTTCCGTGAAGGGAAGCTTATGAGCGCGATCGTGATGAGCCATCTTGGATTCCCGCCCAGCAAAAATACTTTTCATTAATCACAAGTGGAAAAGGAAAACATGGCTAAATGAAGCTAAGCATGAAAAATATGCAAACAGGAATGCAAAGAACTTGAAAATTTTGCTAACTAATTTTTATTTTGATCACTTATTGAGTTCAACCTTTCAACAATTATTTATGCCTCCCCCTCGCAAAGATGAAAATCCTTCCTAGGATTTGAACGAAGTGGTGAGGATATCAAAGGTGATTGTGATGGGGTGTTCCGACCAACAGCCACTCATAAAATGCAGGGTTGTACTCAAGTTGAGCGTGACGATCGAGTTCACAGGGTTGTACAGAAACTTGGGAGATATAGGTCAAGACATCATGAAAAATATCTCCGGTATTAAGGCGGCTTGCAACGTGCAGTTCTTCTTCCGTAAGGAATTGGTCAATGTAAGGATGGGCTAGGACCTGGTCATCTAAGTGTTGGTTCCGGGTAATGGCCAAAACTCTAAATGAAAGAGGTGCCACATAAGTAGGATCATACTCAATGGTCTTGATTGCCCTCCTTTTTTCAACATTTGTCATGATACGACAGCCTTTCTTTTCCCATTGGGTCCGCAAAGTGAACCACTGCTGTAAGAACGAGGAAGTTGAGCTTGCAAGTTGCGTGAGCTCATGTAATTCTTGTTCGGGGGCAGAACGAGGAGGCTTACGGTATGAGGTGATTAGTCACCTGAGAATAGCTTGCTCCTTTGAGATTTCTTCATTTGCTATTAGTTCAGCAGCAATCTTGGGGAATTTGATGGTCATAAACTCGTATTCCTCCCAAGTGCATGGTAATGCACAAACATCAAAAGCAAGTGGTTCATCAAGAAGACCTAGGTCTAACCCCTCATAACTCGTCGCAAATGTGGTGAAAGTGTGGTCTAACACCTTAATGCAGGTCACAAGGTCATCTCCCGAAGTTTCAGCAAGGTCTTTAGCCAAGGAAAGGAAAGATCGTACCGCATAGGAAGGCCTAATTCCTGCTGGTGGTGATGGTGTAATTGAGCTGGACAGCAGTGACTCCGTTGCAGGTGTCAGGGGTGTGGCTTTGCACTCCAAAGCACTTTGAAGTGCTGTAGGAAGCTCTAGTGGCATGGGGGTCGTGCTGGGTTCTGAGTGCACAGTCACGGAAGTATTCAACTCTTTTGAGTGAGGTAAGCTTGAGGCTTTTAGCGATTGCTTTGGTCGATAAATTAGCTGGGACTTATTAGTCACAGCCAGCAGTGGTTTGCTAACTACGGCCCGAGCGCTATATTTGCAAGCCTCTCTCATTGGAGTGAGGTTGCTTGGAGATGAGCCTTTAGACTCGCCATTCTTAGGCACCCAAATCCAGGGGTTGCCTTCATAGTAGCCTTGCGCTCGCAAGAGATCCTTGGGGATCCATCGTGGCGTGGTTGTGTGTCTACGTGGATAGCATCCAAATTGCCTCTTAGGCCATGATGACTGATTGTTTTGGCGTTTAGAAGCACATTTGGGTGGTCTACCCAGAGGTAGTCTTTGCCGCTTTGGCACCCATATAAGCTTAGACTCCTTGGCCTTGTGAGCACTCTTGGTGGGTTTGGGTCTAGGGTCTAGAGCTTGGCGTGAGACTTTAGTATCCTTGTATGTAGACTTGAGTGTAAGTGCGATCATAGCGATTTCTACCGATGGCTTCACAATGTTGAAAGGGTCAGAACAGCCCTTGCTAGAAGTCGTCACTATGCGCACATTGCCTATAGCAAGATGGATGCGATCTAGATTATAATCCACATTACAATTCGTCTGCTTCTTAAAAGTACGACCTAATAGTGACATATTACCGGACCCCTTTTTTGTTAGGCAACACGTGAAAGAAAGCTTGTATACGTTCAGACTCAATAGAAATGACTACTTTGCACTTCCCTAAGAGCGTGTAAGCATTACCCCCAAATGGGGTGAGTTTGGCATTGGTGGGCTGCAATTTAGGTTGACCAATGCGTGTCCAATGGTCATGTGTCAAGATATTGTAATCGGCACCTTCGTCAATCAAAGAGTTAAAAGAATAGGTCTTTTCCGCAGTGACGGTGATTCGTAAGTAGGCGGGTGCCACTACTTCTTCATCTTGATCTGTTATTTCCATAATAGTAGCCACGCAGACATTGACAGGGGCTTCCAACATAGGTGGCTCATGCAACGGGTGGGAAGGAGGATAGCATTTTTTTATGTGGCTGCCATTGAAAAAGCCGATTCCTTCGCCTTCGAGCGTCTCTAATTCAACGTTGCCCGTTCGACTAATTGCACGTACTCGGAAAGGTCCCAGTCCACGGAATTTCATTTTCTGTTTGTGACCCTTCACAAAGTATAGCAAAACGAGATCCCCCTGATCAAAGTCGCGTTGTTTGACATGCTTGTCAAACCACATTTTCCTCTATGCTTTCTCACAAATTAGCGCATGGCTGGCCAAGAGCCGGGTTTCCGTGAGACGTTCTAGCTCTACCAAGCGATTTGTCCAAGCGTCTCTTCCCTCCCAACGCTCCTGCATTGCTATCCTTAAGCTAGGGACAAAAAACTCTAAGGGCAAAATGGCCTCTGTTCCATAAATCAGCCTAAAGGGCATCTGGCCTATAGCCATTTTATAAGCCGTACGATAGGCCCACAAGGCCGCCATTAACTTGTTGTCCCAATCACTCCGAGATGTAGATACCACTTTTGTGAGTACATTGACTAGGATTTTATTGGTGGATTCCGCTTGTCCGTTAGCCTGAGGGTAATAGGGCAAGGATTTTTTGTGAATGATTAGAAAAGTAAGAGAGCAGATGCGATATCACCTCATTAATGAAGTGTGTGCCCTGATCGCTGACTTATTCTATTGGACACCCAAACCGTGAAATGACCTGCTCCCACAAGAACTTTGCAATGGTTCTACCGCGGTTCTTCCTTGTAGCTCTTGCCTCTACCCACTTCATTAGGTAATCAGTTTTGCCACTATGATGTAGCGAGCCTGAGAGTACTGTGCCGCGGGACTGATAGGTCCAATGAAGTCGATGGCCCATTTTTCAAAGGGTTGTCGGGCTATGACAAGGGTCAACTCCATTTTATCTTTGCGCACGGGCACCTTGGTTCTTTGGCATTCGTCACAGTGCTTCACAAATTTAGCAGCATCACGGAATAGGGTGGGCCACCATAGTTGGGATTGCAGCACCTTTCGGGCTGTTGTATCCCCGCTAAAATGTCCTCCAACGATTCCGCCATGTGCTTCTTTCAATGCATCGTGCATCTCATGCTCACATACGCATATGCACAACAAACCGTCTTGTCCTAACCTATAGATGTGGCCGGCTATCAATTGGTATGGTTGGATTTTCAAAATAAGTCTCCTAAGCTTGGCCTTCTCAATTGGTCTCTTAGGTAATCCGTTCTCCAACACCTGAACTACATCATCGGCCCAATATGGCGTCAAATCAGCTTTAAACAATTCTCTCTCACTAGACAGGTTAAAGAGATGAGCATCCGGTAAATCGTCAGGTATGCCTTGTCCAACGGCTTCTCCTGTGGGTATGCGAGACATATGGTCAACCATGTAATGCTGCTTTCCTTTGCGTACAACCACAGAGAAGTCAAATTCCAATAGGAGAAGTAACCATCTAGCTATGCGTCCTGTAACGCAAGGCTTGTTCACAAGATAGAGCAAGGCTTGTTGGTCAACAAAGAAGACAAAGGGAGTGGCCAAAAGATAATGTCTAAATTTCTTTACAGCAAATACCATGGCCAACCCCTCCCTTTCTGTGGTGGAATAATTCATCTCGGTCTCTGTGAGCTGCTTGCTGGCAAAACTCACCGGATAGTCTAAGTTGTGTTCACCAGGCTGGCATAACACGGCCCCAATAGCAAACGTAGAGGCGTCTATGTGCACATGAAACGTTATATCCCAGTCTGGGGCTCGTAAGATTGGTGCAGTGGTAAGAGCCTTCTTCAACTCTTCATATGTGTGCTGGCATTCCTCAATCCACTCGAACACGATCAATAGCTTGTACAATGGTCTAGCAATCAGTGTGTAATTTAGTACAAAGCGGCGATAGTATCCAGTATGTCCTAATAAAAACTAAACTCCCTTGTAGTTATTGGGTGGCGGAAGGTCAACAATGACTCTGACTTTTGAAAGGTCCGTGGCGATGCCGTTCTTTGACACCACGTGCCCTAGGATACATCCGTGTTTCACCTAGAACTGGCACTTCAAGGGGTTCAACGAGAGGTTGTATAACCGACACCGTTCAAAGACAGCTCTCAATTTATCTACGTGTTTAGCCCAACTAGAGTGTACGCATAAGTCATCTACAAACACCTCTAGTTCGCGCCTAAGCATATCTTTGAAGATAGTGCACATTAAGCGCTGGAAAGTCGCAGGCGCATTCATCAGCCCAAAGGGCATGACAATGTAGGCGAATACACCCCATTCCGTGGTGAAGGCAGTCTTCTGCCTGTCATCAGGGTGCACTTGCACTTGATTGTAGCCTGAGAAATCGTCCAGAAAGCTGTAGGCCTCTTTACCTGCTACCCTCTCAAGCATGTGCTCGGTGTACGGTAAAGGGTAGTTATCCCTCTTCGTAGCGGCATTAACTTTCTTGTAATTAACGCACACTCGGATTTTTCCGTTCTTCTTCATCACGATCACAATCAGTGATACACAGTCCATGTGCTCAATCTCATATATGAATCCCGCCTTCATGAGCTTATCAATCTCCTCTTTTATTGCATGGGCATGTTTGGGATTCATGGGGTAAGGATGTTGCTTTGTTGGCACTGCATCAGGGACTATTGGGATATTATGAGTCACAACCCTAGGGTCGACCCCTTTAAGTTCTTCCAATGTCCAGGCAAATACATCAATATACTCTTGCAAGACTGCAACAAGTTTGGCCTCCTCATCCTTGGTCAAATCGTTTGCAATGAATACAGGTCTTGGCTTTTCACCCTCCCCAGCCAAGTTGACTTCCTTGACTTTGGCGGGTCCTTCGATCGATTCACTAGTTTGGCCCTACCTCTTTGCACCTAGCAGAATCACTACTCTGTCACCCTTTTTAAATTTTGTAAACCGTTTGGGTAGATCCTGCGGTTTCTTTTGCCTCTCTGCTTCTGAGCCCTTCGCTCGCGTCCTGGCCTCCTCCTTTAATCTCGGGATCACTCTTAGTGCTGACTTCCGACTCCAAGTTAAACTTGCATCCCTCGCTCGAGGAAGGAGTTTCCCTAGGGGGTCATAGTTCAGTAGGTGCATCCGTCTTGAGCACTGGGATCACCCATGGTCGTGCTACTCCGGCTTGCTCATAATCCACAGCTCCCATGTGTTCTAACCAGGATCTATCGCACTCCATCCGCATGACTCCTTTTTCACTCCAATTCATCATTTCCTTTCTGGGTCTCGGGTCTGCCTTGATTTGTTCTATTGTTCTCCCTTCTGTGTCATACTCTACTGTATCTAACCCTTCCTCACTTTCATCTCCTGTAGAGCGGCAGTCCTCATATTCCTCGTCGTCAGAGTCTTGCTCTTCAGATCGTTCATCATCGCCTAAGCTTTTCTCTTCAATCTCCTTGTCGTCAGTAACTAAAGCCCAATTGTATAACAAATTCAGATCATGGACTTTGGTCCATTTCCATTTTGGCTTAGTCAACAGATCACGTAGAGGCTTTAGATTGGTAGCCAAGTTGCCCTTCAGTGTGTCTGTTAGATACTCTTCGATTTCCTGAAGCTCTAGCTTATTTCTGGGGATATGGAACGAGACTAGTTTCCTTGGGTTGAGTGAGCTTCCTGCCATCATGCAGAGTGGCATAGTTGGCTCCTCTATTGGCATGGTTGCAGCTTTAGCAGCCTGCCGATATAGTTCTTCCTCATCTGAGAATGGTAGGTCAATGGTTGCCAAGACGTGCATCCAATCCCGCTCATCCTTAGGGCAGGGAATATATTTAGTGAGTAATCCATAGGGTTTGGTTATTTGAGTATCGCCCTTCAGCATGGCTAAGATGGCATTTAGGTCAACGGGGGTTGTTTTCCAAGTGTCCATCTCTACCCTTATTGCTTCAGTTCTGCTCCCTAGGAAGATCAAACCATTCCCCCAATCTTCAATGACTCGAGCGTTTCTCATCCAAGGTATAAGTCGGAAAGGTTATCGTGCTATCTCTAGATTATGGTTTAAAAATCTTGGACGCAATAGGTAACTGCATTTGGATTGCCTGGAACCCTTGCAGTTTCAACTGCAAGAATTGCCATGAATCGCAAGATTCCACATGTTTTTGGAGAGTACATTCACATCGAAGGGTCTATGTCCTATGAAAAACAATTTTAAAAAAGGCAATTTTTTATTACAATGCGTTTAACAATATATGGGTTGATCTAAAAAAGGTGCAAATTGCAATGGTTCACATGTATAAAATCACAGTAGAAGAAAGTTATGGCGTTCTAAAGTTTGCCTTGAAGTTGGATGAAGCACAGATTCAAAAGAGACAGAAGATGAAAAGAGTTAGCATTTGCCTCATGAACATGGCATTGGACCACAGCAATGGTGAGGGCCAAGCTCCATTGCATAAGATCCAATCCGAGATGGAGATTTGGTGGATTGGTGCAGCCCAGGTACCAATTGAAAATCATCAAACGTTGAAATGGTTGTTCAACCATACAAGTATTCCAAATATCATTAAGTCTCAAAGTGAAGGCGAAATGTTGGTAGTTGATGGGGTTGGTAATTTTAATGTGGAATGGCATATGAGTGCTGATTTAAAAACTATCAAATGTATGCTTGGAATATGTAATGGTGTAAATGCAAAATATCCTTGCATTTATTGCATGGAAAGTGTTGGATCTAAAGATTGGAGTTGTTTGCGACCAATAAGAAGAGCCCCAAATAGAGACTCTATAGATTTGAGTAAATTTAAAAGCATAGAAGACATTTGGGATCCCATTCTTTCAATCTCTCTTAACAATGTTCATATTTGTACTTTGCATGCAGAGATTAGAATAATCGATAAGCTTCTCAGGTTGCATCTTGACTATGCATATTTCATTAAGCCATTATCTTTATCAGATGAGTGTATTGATAAATGCGAGGCATTATGATCAAAAATGGGATTTCATGGAGGCCAAGATCACTTGAGAAAGGATCCAACACTTTCAGGAAAAACAAGAGATATATTGGCCGATGTCTCTATGGGAGGCTCAAAAGCTAGACGATTCTTAGGAAACCATTCAGGAAAGCAAGTGAATGTGGCTTGGGAGTGTTGGAGAGAGCTATGTGAGATCACAACAAATGTTGCAAGCACGCCGAGGCTTGCATTTCTTAGAATGGAGGTTTGGATACACCTTGATGTTTTTCTGAAACTCCTCAGGCAACATAAGACAACATATACATATGCGAAAGAGTTCAAAAGATCAATCACAAATCTTGTTCAAGAGATAAAAGAGGCATGGGGAGAAAAAGATATCACTTTTTATCTGGTAAAGTAATAATTATTTAATATGGGTTTATTTTGACAGGTTTTTCAATTGGTATAAAATGAGTGTTACTTTGTATTGCAGCATATTCTTCATATTCATGGGCCTTACTTTGTGGAGGAGCATGGCCCCTTAGCAACTTATAGTAGCCAAGGCATGGAAAAATCCCACTATCAAGCACGCACAAGTTATTTTTGAAGCACAAGGCATGGGGGAGGAGTTACAAAAAGCAATGCTTTGGAGGAGCTATTCAATTGGTTTTTTCGACGACAACTTCAAAGAATGCAGATAAAATATGGCAATGACACATGAGCAGTCACACTTTTATATATAAGATAGAATATATACAAAGCTAGCTTTCCAAAGCTCTCACATTCTCTTCCTCCTCATGGATCTTTCCTCTATAACGTAGAAATTTTCTTCTCTTGTAGCCAGCTATGGATTTTACATCAGTTCAGTTTGCAGCCAAGGCGTAGGATGTAAAGGCCAAAAAGTATCCTGCTCTAGAAGCAGAGTAACCTAGGCCATAGCCAAAATCCTAATTGTTGCAGTCTTTTCCAAAAACATTACTTTGTGGGCATTATATTGTAATCCTGAGAAACCTAGAAGCCTTGTAAGAGCTTTAATACAAAGTATGGGCCATGTTGCATCCTCTGAGAAACTACTATGAAGTACTAAAAAGGAATCAGGGTCAATCCTAGCTAAGTAGTGGCCAAGTACAATGTCTTTCAATGTACTACCACCAGCTCTCGATCCTTTGCCACATCCCAAGAAGTTATCTGAATCAGCAATCTCCAACTGCAAATAACACCCATACCAAATGAGCGTGGAACTCAAACCTACCAATGTGTAAAAGCAAATTCGAAATAATCTTACCACTTGGTTTTCATCGTACTCCAATTTAACTAGATTCCATAAATTTATTGATGATGATGTCTCGTTGGTGTTTATCAATTCTTTAACGTACTCAGACTCCTCTCTTCCAAAATTGAAAATCCTAAGTTGACTTTGCATGCGATCGAACTCCTCATCAGTAATACTTAACTCTTTCTCAGCATCTTTTGCCTTGTCAAAACAAAGAGAGAGGGCTTCACCAGCATCAATAAACTTATCATCTCCAGTTTCAGTATCAAATTTGAGTATCTCTTCCTTTGATTCATTCTCTGTGTCAACTATCCCATTTGTAGCATCAGAAGCCTCTACAATAATGGCTAGACAATAATCTTCCCTAAGATTGAAAAGTTTTTGAATATCGAACAGTAATATGTACTCCTTCTCCTTGAAAGGTATAGATGGTAGAGAAGAAACAGTATAGTGAGAACTCTCATCAGTTGTAGGGTTTGCATTTCCTTGGCTCTCCTCAATGATGGTCTCAGCTTTGAACTGAGCAACATCCAGCTTCTCAGCAATAGAAGCCTCAAAACCTACATCTACAACCTCCTATGTTTCCTTTTCCTTTGCCAGGTCATCTAATATACAAAAGCTAGCAAACTTTGCTTCTTCTAACTATTGCTCATCAGCTTTCATAGGATATTTGACAAGGGTGAAAACAATAAAAGCAACAGACTTTGACATAATCTTGCAGTTCTTGGAATGAGTGGAGCACAATATGTCTCTTGCATAAAACCTGTCCAGAGAGTAGGCACCACACCTCCTAGTAAACATTGACTTTTTATTTCCTGTTGACCCAATAGGAACATGGACATATTCCTTTGTATCAACTTCAATAGTAGGACCTGCTAGATTTTCAAACTCCAAAAAGTCCTCAAAAAAATATTTTTTACAATATTGCAAAACACTGTCAAGATCCCAATCAGGATTAAAGACATTCTTAACAACTCCATAGAAAGAGAGATCCATGCCATTCTGAAGGATAAAGTCAAGAAGCCTCTCTAATGGAGTGACATCAGTAAGCTCTGATACTCCAAGAACTCTCATTGCAGACTTTCCCTTCCTTGGAGATGTCCTTGGCATTCTGACACTGGTGGTGGAGCATGGGAAAGAAACAGAATGCATAGGCTCATCACATGTTGAAGCCCTTGAGCCTGTAGAAAGCCTTCTCCTTTTCCTACTCCCTGGCAAAACCTTGGAGCCCTCAAAATCTCTAGGTTCAGACATATTTG
The DNA here is from genome assembly GCF_053477565.2 of Lygodium microphyllum. Classification (NCBI taxonomy): domain Eukaryota; kingdom Viridiplantae; phylum Streptophyta; class Polypodiopsida; order Schizaeales; family Lygodiaceae; genus Lygodium; species Lygodium microphyllum. The sequence continues at coordinate 6,176,665 of NC_141136.1, forward strand.
CAAGGCCTGCACGATACGGCGCGATGAGATGCAAACGCTAAAGATGTATGTTGCTACTCGCGCCGTATGGTGAAAAGTACAACAACAAACAATCAAAGGCAAACGGAAACGAACGAGAATCTGCGAAAGCAAAAGGCCGCGCCGAATCGAGACAAGAAGAAGGCTACGCTCGAAACGACACGAGAAGGCAAACCCGAAAAAAATGAATACTCGCCCTCACGCCATATCAAGAGATGAACAAAGAAGTCCGAAAAGGCAATCAAAAAAGCCGTGCAGATGGCCGACACCTCCTTATATAGGGCATGCAATTATGCCACGTGGCACTAGTTGTTGGGCACCGACACGTGGCACTAGCCGTTAGGCCAAGACACGTGGCACTGCCGTGATGCGACACGTGGCCGACAAACACGTGGCAAAACCGAGGTGCGACACGTGGCAAACAACACGTGGGATGAGACACGTGAGCAAGGCACGTGGCAAAACGACACGTGGCCCGATCATTAGTCAATACGTGGCATATAGACGTTAGGCGAACGCGTGGCACAATTAATGCGAGACACATGTCATAACACGTGGCATGGTTGATGAGGGTATATAAGGGACCCTTTTGCTTACGTGTACACTTTACATTCTCTCGAGCTCTCGCGCCGTGATTACCCGATACGAAGCAATCCCACTTCTGCGCCTATTGCGTTCCTCTCCTATCACGTTGTATCGGTTGCCCTCACCCGATATGGAGCGAGGGTGCTTCTACGTCTTTCCCAGTTTCCTCCTATTGCGCCGTTTCGTGGCCCCTTGTTCAATATGGAGTGAGGGCGTCTTTCAGTGGTCCACGTTATTGCCCTCTCGTGTCATATCGGGCTGGCTTTTCGTGGGCGTTGGAGTTATTTGCTTTCGCATCTATTGTGCTCATCTCCGATACGGCGTGAACGCTCAGATCCGTCTTCCACGTTTGTTCCTCCTCGCACCGTATCGTGCCTGCTACCCACCAAGCAAATGCTATCTTGTCAAATTTTCTAGAAAATTCCTATCTCTCTTTTGTCTTTCTGGCTCTTTTATTTCCTCCTCTGCATGGCAAGGACAAGGCAAACTGCAATAAAAGTTTATGTAGATAGGAAGAACACTGGGGGTAGAAGAAAGTTACAATTTGATGAATCTGAGGAGGAACTCCCTTTAAATATTGCTGAGGCTGGGCCATCAGAGGCCCCAGAGGATATTGCCACAGAGATCCCCCCTACACTAGGTGTTGGCTAGGCATCTTCCATGGAGTTAAAGCATTCCAGTGCAGAGAATGTTTATTTTCCTGAAGTTGAAGAAGCTAAGGGTGAGACTTCCCCTGTGAAGGATTCATCCCCTCCAATTGCACCCGAGCCTACTGCTAGTGAGCCTCCCAAGACACAAAAGAAAAAGAGGAAGTCTCGGTTCTTTTACATGTAGAGGTGTTTCAGTGAGATTAGAAAAGCCCAGAAAGCCACAGAGCACATGATTCCAAAGGCTGCTTTCATAAGAATTGTAAAAGAAATCTCTGACAGATTGTCTAGAGTGGCAACTGTCTCTGGCCTTCATAAGAAGTGGCAACTCTTAGCAATTCTTGCTCTACAAGAGACGGTAGAAGATTTTCTCATTGATTTCATGAACGATGCTTACATTGCCGCTGCACATGCTCATAGAATTACCCTAATGAATGAAGATTTTAGCATGATCAGCAGAATCAGGTATAGGTTTGATAAAGTGTTGAGGCCCTTGCATTCCACCGATCAAAAAGCCTATGACATCCTTAACATTCCCCCAAAATTGTCCAGGAAAGGGAAAAAGCCAAAGGTCGAGGATGTCACTCACCTTTACTCTACAAGGGGTGCCACTCAGCAGGAGTCTATCTTGAAAGAAAAAAGGCAGGAGGTCTTGAAAATTGAAGACGAAGTTTACAAGAGGAAAGCTGCATCACTTGGTCCCATCAACTACGAGAGGATGGGTAAAGTGTATGGGCAAATACTTGTGAATGTTTCTACAGAACCTGAGAAGGAGGATTACCTTAGTATATCCCGAGGACAAGCCCATGTTGGAGAAAAGGGATGTCCAACTATTTGACTCCGTTGTTTTTTGTTGCATAAGGTAAGGCTTATAGGTTCAAGTGTATTTTATATGTAATTTGTATTGATTTTGATCGATTCAAATAGCTTTTGCTATTGACTACAGGGCATTCATCTCCTCTCTCACTCCTGATATCCGTAGAGCCATATATGTTGTTGATCCACTTCTCTCAATGGAACTATTTGCAAGATCTGGGTCTAATATTGCACCATTCTTTCATACTTTTGATAGTGTGACAAATTACCACATCTTTTTCCCTTATGTAGAAAGGTATTTTTCTTTTCTATAGAGGAAAATTTATATTCATTTGTTTTCACCCTTCTGCTCACCTCTATTTTGAATTTGCAGAGGGCATTGGAGTCTTATCTATATCAACTGTCTTACTAGAGAAATTATCTTTATGAACTCTCTCAGCGGTGTTCATGGCCAAGAACGAATGTATATTGAAAGAAAATTACTTGCTTTGATTATATTTACAAATTATATTTTGAACTAACAAAGCTTTCTTTTGTAGTGCTAGTAGACGTTTCTACATTTTTGGATACTACATATGAGGATCTTGCTGATCCTCAAAAGCCTTATATGTTTCTTCTACAAGAAGTACCATTGCAAAGTGATGTGCATTCTTGTGGATGAAGAGTTATATCAAATATTTGCAGAACAATGGATTCAAAGTTGCTACAAATAGAAGGAGTGAATGTAAGTTATTAATTTCATTTGATTTTTGTGTGACCCTTATCATGATGTCTTTTCACTAACTTATAACATTTATTCTTACAGTGTAGAGACTATCATGATTCGTATGTTTGGTGGATAAGAGAGAGATGCATTGAGTTGATTTTGGACAAGGCAATCGCACCATATGATCCTGACTCCCCTCTTCCTCCCAAAACTTCAATGGCCAAGGGCACAAGCAAGGGAAAGGGCAAAGGCAATGGTAATGGCAATGGCAATGGTAATGGCAATGGCAAGGAAAAGGGCAAAGGCAATGGTAACGGCAATGGCAATGGTAACGGCAATGGCAAGCAATGGCAATGGCAATGGCAATGGCAATGGCAATGGCAATGGCAATGGCAATGGCAATGGCAATGGCAATGGCAAGTCATCCACAAAGACCACTGCTGCCGAGTCTAAAAGAAAAGGAATGCCAACGCTTTCTCCTCTGAAATTTGATCCATCCCCTCTTAAGCCCCAAGAAAATAGAGTACCTGTGAAGGTGAAATTATTTCAACAATCAAAGAAGAAAGGCCCTGTGAGAAAAAACATCTTTGAAGAAATCGATAAAGAAGCCACAAAGCCAACAAAGGAGAAGGCAACAGATAAAGAAGAATCAAAAGAGCAAACATAAGCATACACAAGCCTTATTATTTTGGCGTTGTACATTTATATGACATTTTTGTACCTCGTGATGTAATGAACTTCTTTTTCACTTATAAATCGAATGTAATGTACATTTATTTCTATACATTCGAAAGGCAACTTGCTTCATGATAGCTTATGAGTTCCCACTAAGAAATATCTTAAGAATAGTCACTCAATTAAGATAAATTCCTGCAAATTTTTCATTCTCAAGGCTCAAAACTCACAATTGTGGGAGACAAACAACTCGTACAAGAGAAAGAGGGCTCGGCTCTTTTACCAATTGTTACGCCATTCACTTTGAGCTTATATCTAGGGGATGTATTGTCTAGCAATTCCAAGGTATCCCTCACATCTTTTAGACTCCAATTGGAAGTAACATTCACCTCCTTTGCTTCTTCATGTGGCAAAACATGCAAGTTTATACGGTGTGCAATCTGTATCGAAATCCAAGGGAACCCAAATACCCAATCTTAGTTTGTATCTCCTGTAATCAAAGCCCAAAGCAAGAGTTTGGCGAGGGATACTGTAAGCCAAAGCCAAGGATTGAGGGCATGCACTGCACCTCAAGATATCACCCTTATGGTTGCACTCTCTAGATTTCCAAAGCATCCCTATAGTGTTGTCCAAATCCTCTTCCGAAAAGTTTCTACTTAGCCAGGATACCTTCGTTCTTTGTAAATTTATTGTTTTGAAGCAAGCCACAAAGATATGGAGGGGTACAAACCATGATAAACGTATTCTTCTTGAGATCCTTCCAGCTGTCATGGACTTTTGAATATCCTGAGATATTTTGTTTTTGAAACTCTGCACTGTTGCCTTATTAGGAACCTCCCAGTTTAGAGATGAAAGACTTGGCAATGGCAAATCTTCGATATGCCCATACCTATCCGCTCTAGAGGGAACCACATACTGTGCATAATATATAAAAACCTTAGACACAGTTTGATCGGCATAAATAATGTCTGCCAATACCTTATGAATGGCATGGAAAGTCCCACTTAGACTTTCCACAGGTTGCCATTCAATACTTGTTGACGGAAAGATATCTGCAATGACAAATCGGTTGTTAGTACTTGCCTAAATGGAAAAGAATTACATACGTCATTCAACTAATAACTTACAATGTGTTTGTTGGGGGAACACGTTCGTTTGGAGGCAAGTGCATATCCTTGGCCATGTAAACATGTTGCACCTTGACAAACCACCCTTCCGGCATAATTTTGAAGGCAATGATATGCCCCTTCCAGTGATGTTTTATATCATCTCGTTTTCTTCTTTTCACCTTATGAGAGCCCTTGCAAGATGGCAGCATGGTAACCCAATCGTTTACACTAAAGGTTTTGGGCTCCCAATTTCCATATGCTCCCTGGCTATAGACTATGCAAGGGTGTATTAAACGAGAAGGGCGCCTAGAGGAAGCCATGAAAAGAACGAAAGCACAGAGAAAGAAGCTCAAAGAGGGGTGAATGAACTAAAAAGTAGCATCAAGAACACAAATGAATATGTATTGGGCGCCAAAAAGAATATTGAAAGATCTCCTGACTTTCAAAAAATTCATTATTAATTTCATCACATCTTTGTCACATATTTTGTCAGATTTGTGATTAAATAAGGCTTTAGGACTCCAAAACATGTTAAACTTTGGGGATTTTGGCTAAAAAAGAAGAGAGAATCACGAAATGGACTCCACTATCTCTAAAAAAGAGGAGACAAGAATACCATATTCTTGCACACGTGGCAAACTATCTTTTGCCTGTTTCTTAATCCCATGATTAACAAAAGTGCATTTTTGGAAGTGTTTTTGGCCCTAATGAAGTATTGCAACCAGATCTAATCATATTAAGGACATTTCCATGAGTGTATGCAAGCCAACAAGTGAATCAACATGTGTTCCAAGTGAGTATCACTTTGATCTATGACTATTTCCAAGTTGAAGCAACAAATGGAGTTAGTAGGATGATACCATGGGACTCATCCACACTATTGAGCTAAACTCAAGGGAGTTCTCTCACTTTATTGATAGGGATTTGTTGAGTGACTAACCACTACTACTACAATTTGAGAGCACACTAATTAATACACTTAACTAACTTAGCTTAATCAAGAGGAATAATTGGTTATGGAGAACACAAAGAAGATGATTGAGTGCTATAGTACTTACAAGAACAATGATATTTGAGCTTGCAATAGTCTAAGGATCCATCAAAGATTGAGATCAAGATCCAAAATAAGTAGATCATTCAAGAATAAGGCACAAACAATAATAAATTTTGCACAGAATATTATTACAGCATGCAAGGACAAATCAAGAGAATTGAAGACATAAGGACTTGAGAAATAACAACTTTTAATGTTGATCAAACTGAAAGAGATCAAGGAAGTGCTTATGAGCTTGAGTTGAGGCACAGGCATGCATAGAAGATAATACAATTGGACAAACAAGAGTGAAACCCCTTTTAAGGATGAGCACACAAGGAAGCCCCTAATTGGTTAAAGATTTCATTTCACTATCAATAGCCTAATATCTCATTGGATTGCTTAGAGAGAAGAATTGCCCCTTAAATCTAGGAGTCCTTAAATCACATGAGTAGCTAGAGATTCGAAAATATTCCCATCTAGTTGATTGATAAGATAACAAAGCTAGGAGAACAGAAGCCAATGCCAATCATAACAAATTTTATGAGGACCAACAGTCTCAGTATGACCAACCCTTGATGAATTGATTGCGGCTCTCACATGCATCAAGACTATCTAGAATGTAAGGTGGCTAATACTCCCTCATCTAGGCCTACAAGACCTAACATTAGAAGACTCAAAGCCACAAACATTGACCTTGACGAGGAAGAACTAAACTAGCCTACCATAGGGTGAAACTAATTGCAAAACAAGAGTACACCATTGAATCTCTCATTAATAAAGGAGAAAACTTTAATATCTTAACCTAGATGCATGGAATAAGCTCAAACAACTAGAATTTGTGCAAATCAATGAAAAAATCAAACCCTACAAAGAATCCCTATATTTTCTCATAGAAAAATGTAACAAGCTTAGTCGCCATAAATAATTAAATTATCTAATTATTAAAGACAAATAAATCAAGGAAAAAATCCACTCACATCACTAAAGCAATACCCTTGCAATGCTTAGAAGCATTGTAACCTTTTTGCATAGGGGAGGGAATGAGTTAAATGATGAGCTAAAGGACTACAAATCATTGGCTCATGGCACATGTAATGAGGCAAAGCTTTTAAAATTCATAGTCAAAGTTTTTTAATTTTTTGGAACTAGAATCAGTTGCATGTCCTCTTATGTTTTATCAAGTGAACTAGGATAAATAGGTGACAATCTAAAGAAGCTATCAAGAGGTACCTATTAATAGACTTGGGTTTTGAGCTAGAAGCATCTATCTAGCATGTAGTATGGAGAACATATTTTATCCAAAGGATTCATTTTATCCAAAGCATTGTTGTGCTATATGAGCTCAATGTTTGGGACTGATGAACACACTCCTATTATTTTAAGATTTTTGAGCTACGAAGTACTTAGGCTAGCTTTCACCTAACCACTCACACGATCTATGACTATGACGATTTGCTTGTAGTGAGCTTGCTAGGCATTCCATCAAGCATGATAGAAGCACATGAAAAAACTGTTGAGAATAGCAAATGATGCTTGCCCATAGAGGCTAGATGTATGAGCTGAGAGGTTAGAAGATAGACAATTGATGTATGCTCTAGAAAGAGGTGTCCAAAATCCCATAAGCACAATGAGGAAAGCATGTACTTGACACTCATTTCAAGGAAATGGTACTATCAATTTGAGTCACTCAAGATTGTGTTTATGAGTCCAAGCTAATCTATCTTGGAACCTAATTCACTTGAGTTACAATTCCTCATTCTGATAATGTATCGTGTGTTTGACTTGCATCCACCATAGCCGATCTAGTTCTAGGTTCGTGTTTCTCAACATGGTATCAGAGCCATGGCTGAGCTAGATGACTAGTGGATGCATCTGACTTCTTCCCTACATACTTTAAATCCTTTCTATTTCAATTTTTATCCTTGTACATCCCATCGAAATCCTTTTTCCATCTCAATTTCTTTAGGCCATCATTGTGATTATCTAGGCAATTGATTTTTCAAAATGAGGATAATGGAGCTGCTCGTAGAGCAAGCTGGAGCGTGATCATTGGGCTAAGCAAGGCATGTTTTTAGGAGTGGGGTCAATAGTAGCAACAATGCGTGTATGTGAAGAGAAGTCATAAAGATGCTGATCAAGGAAACATACGAGCATCAAAACTTTCTCATATCTGCAAAGCATCAGCAGGAGCTACTCATCAGATTTCTGTAAATGGGAAAGGTTTATCATGTTGTCAGCAATGAGTATCTGCATGCAGTTGACAAGGCAAGGAGAAAATTGCGAGCCTTGATCACAAATAAGAGCTGTGCACACATCATGGTCTGACTAGTCTAGCATGTAGCCGGGATGTATGATGTGAAGACCTGGACTGGGGGACCTTTCGAAACCATCTGCAATTTCGAGGAGCTTGCTGGCTTGACATTGCTATCTGATTGCTAGAGCCCATTAAGGAGCAGTTTCCCATCATATCATATGCTAACTTATATGAGCTTGCAGGAGTGGTTTCCATTGAGGTGATAGATGGTGATATTCCAAGAAGGCATGGCTTCGGGCAGGCCACGAGTAGCAAAAATTGTCAACACTCTATTGCTCATTCAATAACAACACTTTGTGCACTCCTTATGACAGGTTGAATACCATGAAATCAGTCTACTTTTTTTGGCTCCTCAAATGTGCAGGAAACCACTACTTTCAATACCCCTAAGTACATCAACCTATGGGGTAGGCTTAGGCCATGGCACACCTCTGCTCTTACTACGAAGAGGAAAAGATAGGACAAGTACATTACTTGTGTGTATGGCTACAACAACAAATGCAGAAGGCGGGGATTTTTTTATCCCTAGCTATACCTAAAATTCCAAAGGGGTTTTTGAAAAGATATCCGGCACTGGTTCCAGTTTTCTTCTGCCATGCTCTAGGACATGTGATGAGCAACATCTCATTTGCAACTATGGTTGTGTCATTCACACACACCATTGAAGCTTTGGAACCTTTCTTCAATCCTGATGCTTCTCAATTTGTTGGGGCCTAAGCATGCACTGAAGAAAACCCTTTCTAAGAGTATATTCTTTGATGGACTCACGTAGCTGCAGTAATGACTTTGGGTAGAAAGGATACACACACATAGTGAACTTGATATCCATCATATCCTTTAATAGTTGGATACAAAATGTTGGCAATAATAGGTTCACACATGAAGGCGAACCATTACCACTTGATCAATTCCAACATTGACATTAAAAAAGAGTGGTGATAGCCCATCTTCAGAAAGTGTTATTGATTATTGTAGAAGCTTGATGAGGATTTTGAGGTAATCATAGGTGGTGATGAGAAAAGGATGACGTAAGTTGGTGAATTCTTTTACAAAATGACCAAAGAAAGGGACTAGGCCAATAGGCTCAAATAAGTAGGTATTATCAATGTGGGTTGTGATCTGATATTAGTTATCTTTGGAAAGTTGTAACTACCATGCTCTTTCTCCTGGTATTCCTAGCCAGGCCTCCATGGATAGGGGCAATAGAGTGGATCTATTTGTTCTTATTTATTAGAGTAGATGAAGGCTTCACAATCCCTCTTGTTGCTTTCCAAACCAAAATAGAGTCGTTCTAGTAAGCCTACCCACAGTTGTCTAGGCTTTATCTTTAGGTATCTTTCCTTGATTTCTTGAACTCTACAAGATTTTTGATAGACCTCAACATACAAGGGATCTAACCACTTCACTGCAATGTTTTTGGTTGTTTTGTATGAGCAGCTATACTGTATGTAAAGGAAAAACCCTTTTGAATCTACTCTCTTGATTGACCTTGAAGTCAAATTCTTAGGTCATTAGAGAACTTTATCAAAGTTGTCTCATATAGCCTTTGTATTTCAATCTCTATCTGGCTCATAGCTCCTACTAGCCTATCAAGGAGTGTTTCTTGTAACCCTACATAAGGATCCTTCCATTGGCCTTGTGTTTATTGATGTTGCAATGTTTGCAATTCATGGAATCTTGTCTTAGCTTTTTCGTGGTTCAACTCATGAGAAATCTCTATCCATTTTTGGTTCATGTCTAGAATTTACTTACATGGTTCATCTATGCCTTGCTCCTTGACTCTAAGTGCCTCATCTATGCCTTGCTCCTTGACTCTAAGTGCCTCATCTTTCTATCATAGCTCTGAGTCTTTTTCCTTAATCTGTAATTGGAGATCTATCACTTGCTCTTCTAATGAGACTAAAAACATCATATAAGCTTCTTGACTTTCATCTAGTCTTTTTTGCACGTCTTGTCTTGCAACCATGCCTTCAACCTTATCTCTTTTCTAAGCTTCTCACACAATTTTTTCAAAGCTTGCACCTTGCTTGTTGCACTCTATCCTCCTATAGGTGGTTCATGGGTGCTCTTGGAAGATTCATCTAATGAGTGTGGTCTCTTATCCTAACTTGATGGTATGGTTTCCTTTGCCTTATTGAGCTCATCAATTTGTGATTTGACACTCCCTAATTGAGTCCTTAATTTGTGGATAGTCAATGACTCAAATGACAATGACTCTTTTGGGGCCTTCTCTTTCCCTTTGAGAGTGACTCTCCTTTCTCAGCCAAGATTTGCACTTTTTTTTAGAGATGGATTGATCCTTTTTGTGCAAGATCTCCTCAAGAGAAGCCTTTAGTGCCCTCTCATGTTCTTCTTGACTTTGTTTTATTTCGGCTTCTAGCTTTTTTTCCACTCCTTTCCTTTTCTCCTCTTTGTAGCTCTTATTTGTTGTTCTTCTATTTCTCCTTTATTTGATTCTCTTGATAAAGATGATGAGCTAAGCTCAATCTTGTCCCTTTGTTTCTTCTTTCTTTTCTTTGGAATATCAATAGGGTTTGGAATTTTTGCTTTCTCCCTCTATCTCTTCTCCTTTTCTTGGGTGCTATGCTCTCTTATAATCTCCAGTGGTGGTGGCTATTACAAACATGATTGGCATGATATCTTGTTATAGCATACCCACACTAACTATGATGATTCTTGATAGTACACTATCATAGTTGATAATGTTGTTGTGCATTTAAATACAAGTTGAAAATATTTTTGGGTTGATGGTGGCTTTATTATAGGTGAAGAGGTGATGGATCACTTGAGTGGTGACTCAAAGGTCATCTTTAGTAACGGCTTTCAACAACACCCCTTCACTATTCATGATGGTGTCATCTTACATTTGCACAACTTGTGTTTTTTATGTCCTAATGTATTTGTTTGATTTTTCATTTTTTTAATTTGCATGATTTAGCATTTATATTGATAGTTTCTTCTATTGATTCTGGATTGAGCTCAAAGTCTATTGTCATTTTCACATACCTATCATCCTATTTTACCACATAAGAGAACCTATGGGCTATAGGGTCAGAATGATAGTTACTTATGAGAGTTGAGTGTACCATAAAAGTGAAAATTGGTGTCCATGGCTGATCAACACATATCAAACTATATATGTTCATCTTGAAAATTGGTGTCAATGGCTAATCAAGCTGAGGATGTTGACTTGCAAGTAAGCTTTATGGTATAGTCCCCACATGCTTACTTGCAAGTCAAAATCCTCCCTTTGTTGCATAGTGAACACCAATTCATCTTCATTGAGGGGATCTTTAATTAATATTAGGTACAAAATGAGCAACATAGGAGAGAAAGGGTCGTGCTAAGTTGCGAGCCACTGCAAATGAATTACCATTCATTAGCATTATCTAAAAAGTTAAAATTCAAATACAACTCACTTACGATTATTTTACCTAATTAACCATTTTACCAAGAAAATTGACTATATTATAATTGTTGATTGTCAGTTCCTTGTTAAAATAAGAATACTTGAACTCTCCCCTATAGAAGATAATACATGCTTTTATCAAGAATGGTTTTAGTTTATTAGCATTTTTTCAAGGATGTTTTTATTTATTTACAACATGAGCATTGAGGATCCAAATCTCATAAAAATTGAGGCTATAAGTGAGCTTTATAAGTGCATTAAAATCAATCGGTTCAATTATAAGGGCACAAAGTTATGACATAAGATTGTTAAGCAATGAGGGTCCATTAAAGTGACTAGCAATGTGAAGCTCTTCTTTGGTTAGGATCTTGTTCACTAGTAGTGGGGGTGATGGAGCAACTCTTTAGGTGCATCGAGTTTGTGGGCCTCAGTAATCAATCATAAAGACATTGAATAATGGTAGGTTGGGTCGTTATCAAGAAAACTAACTATACATTGCAACCAAGGTAAAAACATAGGTACTTTAGTGGCTATTTTGAGGTGTTGTTGGTATAGTTTTGTGCGAAACGATTGGGTGAGGTACATTTGCATTTAAGATCTTCTATTTGGTGGGGTCTAGGAGTCTTGTAACTCCTATGTGGGTAGGAAGAATGCGAGTAGTTTATAAGAGATTTATTTTGAGTGTCATATGCACAAATAAGCTTTCAAAAACAATATGTGGTGGTGTGTTTAAAACTTCCAACATTAGTTGATTAATTTGTTGTCCCCCAATTGAGTTGCAGAGTTTCAATTTCCAAAATATATTCCTTGTTTGTGGTGTATTTCCATTTTCAATTGCCTTGCATTTATATAGTCTTTCATTTGGTTTGTGTTGTTTAGTTTTTTATTTGATTCCTTGAGTAAATGAGTGCATATGGTTGTGGTGTGATGCTATGCACTATTTTCATACAATGTGTACACATTGTGAAAAGCATATGTTAATTTGATTGCTATAGGCTATATGCATGGTGAATGGAAAGGTTGCTAAATTAATGAGTGTATTAACTTAAATGAGTTTAATGTTTGTGCAATTGTGCAAAGTGTGAGTGCACTTTGAGTGTGCATGTGGAATGTTGTGTGCAAGGTGATGTGACAATATGTATGGATGGTTAGTGTATATGAGCACATGTGCACTATGTGCACATGCACCTTAGATGGATCTACATGATTGCATGTAATATTCTATGTATGATTGTGTCATAAGGCTTTCCTAGGTTAGTCAAGGTGGCACATGATAGAGAGATGGTTCTAGTTGTGATGCTATGCATGTGCATCTATGTGCACATGTGTAGTGCATTGCATATGCTTGTCCTAGCATATGCAATGCACTATTCATGCAAGGGTCGTGCATGGTGGGTGCACTAGTTCATGTGTGCACTAGTGGTGTATGAGTGTATGTGTGCAGTAAGCTAGGTGATGTGCACAAGGGTGGACTGATGTGGTCTATTTGTCATGTTATGGTGAGTATGGGTATCCTAGGTTGGTTTAGAACACAAGGTTCAAGTGCACATGTGCAAGTGCATGCATGCTAGTGTAGTGCACTAGTGTATATATGGAGTGCACCATGTGTGTGCAAAAGTGAAAGTGTGCTATGCACAAGGCTAGTGCACAAGTGTGTATACAAGTGTTACACTAGCATGCTAGTGCATGTGAGTATACTAGGATGGTGCTAGTCAATTGCACTAGTTCCCATGTGCTTATACATATGCATGATACACGTTCATTGTCCACCACAAGAGTAATATGGTAACTCCCTTCTGTGGTGTGCTAGGATGGATAGCTAGGTTTTTGTATGAGGTGATAGTATACACACTATTACCTCATATAATACGAGAGCTTTACAATGTGACACTGCTAAGTGGGTTTATTTACATATGAGTAGTATGTTGGATGGCTAGGCTTGTGCATGAGGTGATGATGTGCTCCAGGAGTAATATGCTATGGTGGGGCTATGTGCAAGTGCAAGTGTGCTCAAGAATACACAAGTGCATGTACATGTGCTAGTGTTAGTGTCAATGCAAGTGGACCTAAGCATCCACAAGTGCAAGTGTGTGTACTATTGGGGTAAAGGCACTTGTGCCTATGTCACCTTGTACTTACTACACACACTAGGACCGCACATTTGTACACTGTAAGTGACGACAAGTACCCATCACTATCACTTTATTCTTTATTATTTCAGTGACTATTGAATAAGGGAAGACTAATCACACTTTGTGACTATTGGAGCTCCCACATCTTGTGTCTCTCTCTCTTTCTCTCTTGCTCCATCTTCCATAGCTTGCATCTCTCTTGCTTTCACTTGCTTATGTTTCCACTCAAGCTTCACCCTTCAATTGGTATCAAAGCTTGGATAAGGAAGCTTCCTCATCCATTCACTTCAGCCCATGACAAAGCCTTAATTCAAGCTCATGGCGGCCATTGCTTCAACCCATCAAGGTAACAATTGATGCTTAGTACCCTTCTAGCTTATTCTCGCTTGCAAAGGCCTACTCTAGGAAGTTACCGAGATTTTTTGGAGCTCTCCAAGTGCCACATTGAAGGAAATGACATCATCATTTAGAGGAACATCAAACACATGTTTTGTACCTATTTTCTCTTATCACTTTCCTCCTATGCTCCAACACTCCTCTAGCTCTTGGGCCTCTTCCGTACTTGGTTGACCATTTGTGACACCTCTCAACATTGCTTGATTGCATTTGGGGCCTTCATGAAGTAAAATATCTCAGTCATTGACTGTGCAACAATGCAGGGCTACTGTAAACACTCCAGGATAGCATGTATTGAGCTTCTCATTGCTTATGTGATTCCTTTGTAGCTTAGCATTGATGCGATGATATTATGGTAATGTATTGAGCTTCTCATTACTTATGTAATGTCTCTGGATCTTGGCATCGATGCATGGATGTTATGGTAATGTATTGAGGTGTTCATCAGCTTCATTGGTGCTCAAATAACTTGGTTTGTGCAGGATTTTACTAATATACATTGTTTGGATAGCAAGCTTTTTTTAAAACTAGGAAGGTTATGTCTATTGAGGTTTAATGCTATTCAGGTATACGACTTGAATGTACTAATATTTAGTATTGATGATTGGACCTAGACATGATTATGGAATGCTTTGACCATCAGATTTGAGCTATGTTTGATGTATTGAAGCTTTGGCTACTTGGTTCAGTTGCTTCAATGAATTGTCATTTTATGGGTTTGAAAATTATTGGGTTTTATGCTCTCTGATATATTGGTTGATGTCTTTGGGCACCCTAATGTCACGTACTTTACATATTGACCCTTGCATTGCTATTTCACACTTCAAATATGCTTCAGTGGATGTACCTCTAAGATATTTGCATTTACTTGGATACATTGTATTAGAGCTTTGGATTTCTTATGCAATGGAGCTTGGTTTACTGAGACAATGGGACTTTTTCCTTATGCAGATGCTCTTTTGGATACTCTACAATTACACCTAATAATGGGTTGATTTGATTTACATGCTTTAGACACCAATACTTAAGTTTGTCAACAGGATTCAGTGGTGTATACATGCTTCTTGGTTATGTATTGAGCTTCATTACTCTTTGCTTAGTTAGTTGTGTATTTGACAAATCTTTGCACTTGATCTTGAGACTCCTACATACACAATTTCTATGCCTATGGGATGTATTGATTACTAACTCTCTTGAGTTTATGGCATACTTTAGTATCGATTGTATATCTATTCACTGCTAGTTGCTTTTACATATCTTGGTTGTTACTTGAATATTCTTGGCAATGGGAGCTTGCCAATTGTTGATACTTTGAAGCTATCAACTATATTAGTCAAAATTTAGTTAAATATTCATGCCTAAAAGCATAAAAAGAAGCCATGACCTATTAAAAAGGCCATTAAAGGGGCAAGATGTCCAAGGGACATGGGAAAGAAGCCATGGTTGATCAAAAAGGCCACTAAAAGGGCAAGATGCCCAAGGAACATGAGAAAATCCTAACCATAAACTCCTTGTGTAAAAATGATGAGAACTAATGGAAAAGGTGAGTCATGTCTATGCAGACTTTCTGTAATTGCTTTCTTGCTTCCCGTTGGTGTGTGTTTGTGTGTGGGGGGGGGGGGGGGGGACTAAGCAAGTGAAGCTCTTCTGTCTTCTCTCTAAGCTTTCTTGCCATTTCCATGCTTTCTCTCATGCATGTGGAGGCCATAGAGGGTCAAGGATCAAACATCACTTACTTGGATCTTGGAGTTTTAATGTGTGTTTCTATTATAAGAGATCAAATGTCTAGCAAACTCATTACAAGTGAATTGTCATAGTCATAGATCATGTGAGTGGCTAGGTGAGAGTAAGCCTAAGTATTTCACAGGTCGAAACCCTTAAAATAATGGTGGCAATGTGTCCATTTCTCCCAAACATTGCTCATGTAGCGCAATGTTTACTTGGAAACGGGGGGGGGGGGGGGGCCGGTTCCTGGCCTCTTAATCATCCTGGTCTCCATCGTCCTCCCTCTCTCCATCAGAGTTGACGCCATGTTGATCTCTTGGACCTACCTTTTTGTCATGGAAGCCTGCTCACGAGACTTTGCCATCCTCTGATATGCAATATCGTCACCCACAACGCTTGCCTGTAGCTTGTTGTCCATCAACCGTGCTTGTGCTGCTCATCAACATCATCGTCCTGGCGCGGCTGTGCGCAGAGACAAGAAGAAAGCAGAGCTTCGAAACCATCATCTCCCTGCCTGTATTCAGCACTCATTGCAGAAGCGCATATTGTATACTCCTGGTTTTCTTCACGATCATGCCACTAACGCCTAGTGTTCGTTGCTCTTCATCACAGGCGTAGGGGATGCTTGGGTTGGGAATAGGTCGATTGTTTAACCAGTCGGCAACAAGCATTCTCGATCATGAACCATGGCAGTACGAGCATCATCTCTAGTACTTGCAAAATATCCCTCTCCATACAGCTGTCTATGTCTACTTACCCTTGTAACCCTCTTGAACTCCACCCACTTTATCTTGGTTTCCACCCCTTCCTCCTTTTCTACCACCATATCTCCTCTTGTCCATACCCCTCTCCTACCTTGTCATCACCTAGCTGCTCATGTAAGAAGAGCCATCAATAGAGGGAGGAGCCACCCTTGACAAAGCGGAGGAAGAAAGGAGACATAAGGAGAAGAAGTTGCAAAAGAGGAGGAGCCACCAAGTAAGAGAGAAGGCTATAAGAGGAGCCACAATCACAACAAAAGAGGAGGAGTTGCAAGCAAGAGGGAAGAAGCTACAACTATCACAAGAGGTATGGATTTATTGCAACTTACCTCAGGTTTTGAAATTTTGATCTATTGTCATATTTGAGTGCATGAAAAGAGTGGTGCATTAAAGAGAAGGAGAGAAGGGGGAAAGGGCCACTTAACACCTTCTCCTACCTCTTTCCCACCCTGTCCGTAAGGGAAGAAACAGAGGGAAGATTGACAAAAGGTGTGGAAGGTAGCCACTTAATTGTATTGGTTGTTTGTTAGAATTTAAGGTCAAATATTCTTGGTGGATGATGGTGTTTTAATTTCTTTGGAGCTATAAATCCTTTGCACATACGCCTTGCACATACACGTGTACATATGTACTTAGACCTTGCATGTGCACCCTTGCACATAAATCCTTATATACACTTATGTGCACTTGTGATTGCATCATTTGTTGTGTGCATAAACCACACCCTCTTACATATGCACCTTGTACCTTAGTCCACATCCAAAAGCACCTCTTGTAGTTGCACAGTAGCCAATACAAAACCTTGTACTCATCTTGCATCTTAGGACACACTATTTGTTAGAATATCAAGCTCCCGTTACTCTTCAGTCAGTCTATCTTTATGTGTGTGACTGACATTAGCTAGATACAGTTGTACACATGTGTGACATTCAATAAGTTGGTGTAGTCAATGACTTAACCACAGTTAGTCTTGGTTACTCATACCTATGTGTGTAAGTCTCTTTCAATTTGTATGATGGAAAAATAATGAAAGAAGAATAACAATGAGTTGAGGCTCTCTTCCGCTCCACTATGTCTCTCTCCCTCTCTTCCAACATGGTATCAGAGCTTGAACACCTAAAGCGTGAAGGCTAGGCAGTGGCCATTTGACATCAAGACATCAGATCTGAAGAAACGTCATCAAAGGAGACTGTGCCTACATCGTGTTTTTTTGCAAAAGCTATATCTTGCTACAGAAATGGTTTTTGGACAGGTTTTTGGACAAACAGCTCATGGTCCTTGACCATTTCGACGTGGTCTACAACTTTGCAGAAAAAGTTTTTTCAATTTTCTCACAGATTTTGAGAGATTCAACACAGACCTGTGCAGACTGGCTATTTACTCAGTAAACAGCAGGTGATTCCAAGGCATTGGTGGCTTTCATTCTAATAATGTATATGCTCTTATTATCATGCATCTGAGCATGATATTGGAGTGTTAAATGCTCAATTTTAGAGCTTATTTGCAGGCTAGAAACAATGAACTAGTTGATGTTCTGAATTTGGAAACAATATACCTACAGGGTTGAAGTATCTATGATGCTTATTTGCTACTCACAAATGCTTGGATCATACCATTTAAGTAGTAGATGCTTTTTGGGATATTGTGAGTACTGAAATTCCAAAGTTTGAACTGATTTGTTGATGGTTATACCAAGGTATTGATTGGTTATTGTCTACAACAAGGATACCTATCATCTTCACTTGACATACATGCAATATATTCTAACAGGTTGGATATATATCAACTCCTGCATAGAGTGGCAATTGAATGAGACGTTTTGGGGTTGTTTTGAGGTCTAAATACTATTGGTTATAGCAGTGGGCTGGCTGTATTTGGTACTTCTACTTGCATACAGTACAAACATTGATACTTGTATGGACATAGTTTATTGCTAGGATTTTTTGCAACTACCATAGAATGTTTTGAACTGACTTGAGCTTGGTTTATGCTCAGTTGATAGTGTTTCTTCATTGTTCGAATACAGTTTATATCAAGCAGGTTGTCAAGAAAATTGTCCTGAATTGCAGGAAACTGGTTCCTGAATTGCAAGAAACTGTCCTGAATAGCAAGAAACTGGTCCTGAACTGTAGGAAAAGGAGTCAAATACTTACAGGTTGTATACATCACTGTATACCTAAGCTGCAACTATGAAAAATGCTCAAGGTACTGACAATATCACTCAAATTGTGGGAGAAAATATGAACAATAAAAATTTTGCTTTATGAAAGTTCCATATGAAGAATTTTTTGGTTAGTAGAGGTTATTGGAACTTATGTACAAGTGATGAGGCTGAACCTGAAATACATGGAAGGAATCCGACAAATGATCAGAAAATGGCTCATAAGCTATGGACTGAGAGAGCACGCAAGGTGTTACATTGGTTTTCCTTATGTATATCAAATGCTATGATTATACAGATGACTTGATGCAATTCCCTAAAGGATGCATGGGACATACTCATGAAGAATTATGGAAATGTAACACATGCAAAAAAAATTCAACTAAAGTAACAGTTCAATAATATTTCTAGGAATGGCAAAAGCATTCAGGCCTACACTACAGAGATTAAGAACATAGCGAAACAGCTTGCCACCATTGGATCTTTAGTGTCTGAGGATGATATGATTGCAGTAACATTGAATGGACTTGGCAAAGAGTATAAAGCATTTGATACGTCTATTTCTATGAGAGTTGAATCCCTTTATTGGAATGAGCTGATTGCTTTGCTCCTGCATGAGAAAATTAAGCTTGGGTTGAATACAGGTTCTAGTACGTCTCAAAGCAGAGACATTGTTCTTTACTCTAACCAGCGTGGTAGAGGCGACAGAGACCAAGGCTCTTTTCGAGGTCGAGGAGACACTGGAAATACTTATGGATAATATCAGTAGAATGCCTAGCATGGCACAAATACACATGGCCATCATGGATCTGGCAGCTTTAGAGGTAGAGGAGATCACCCCATGGTAGAGATGGTGGATCTGGTTCATGGCAGTGAAATGATCAGTCAAACAGAGATAGGACTGTCATTACTGCGGCAGATATGGACATATTGCAAAGGATCGTTACAAGAAGCAGGGAGATATAAAGGCAAAGGGCAAACAACATGGGCACTATGCATCTTCTACGGTACTCATAATGAGCAGGTTGACAAGATTGTTTGCCATGCAGCATGTGGCTAGGAATGCATCTAGGCAGAATAGAGATGAGAGATGGTACATTGATTCAGGGGCTTCAAATCATATGACACCCCATGGAGAATGGTTTGATGAGATGGTTGCAGGTTCACATGGTTATGTGTGTACTGGGGATGACATCCAACATGACATTCAACACACAGGAATTGTTCCGTTGTTGATGCCTAATGGCAAGAAAAAGAGCCTGCATGATGTACTACATGTACCTATAATAAACAAGAATCTTTTGTCAGTTGAACAAATAGCAGAAGAGAATCTGCAGGTGAGATTTAATAGAGATTGATGCTTTGTTGAAGAATATGGTAATGGCTACAAATTGATTACTAGAGGTCGAAGAGATGACAGAATGTTTACTCTTGATGTGTCAATTCCAAAATTGAAAGTAGCCATGTTTGCACATGATGATGGTGCTATACGGGATGTTGAGATATGGCATAAGCGGATTGGCCATGTGAATGTACAAAAGTTGAAATCTATGCAGTAGAAGGAGATTGTGCTTGGACTACCTAAGTTCAAGTATCATGACTTTGGACATGTATGTGATGCATGTCAATTTGGAAAGCAAGCACAGTTTCCATTTATGAGACATGTACAGAATAGCTCACGACCCTTGTAGTTAGTACATTCAGATGTATGGGGTCCGTCTCATAATGCTTCATTTGGTGGTGCTCGTTACTATGTATCCTTCATTGATGATTTCAAAAGGTATACTTAGCTTTACATACTAAAACATAAGGATGATGTATTTGATGCATTCAAGGACTTCAAGAAGCATGCTGAAAATGAGATGTAAAATTTCATGTCTTAGATCAAATGGAGGTGGAGAATATGTCTTTAATTACTTTGACAGGAACCTTGGGATCAGAAGACAGTTAACTTGTAGCTATACACCACAGCAAAATGGTGTAGCACAAAGGAAAAATAGGATACTAATGAAATCGGCAAGAGCTATGCTGAATGAGAAGAGTTTGCCAAATAGTTATTGGGCTGAAGCAATAGTAACTACTGTCTATGTGCTGAATAGAACCCCTACAGTAGGGATTCATGAGATGTAACTCCATATGAGAGGTTGTATGGTCATAAGCCTGACATTTCACACTTGAAGGTATTTGGCAGCATTGCATATGTGCATGTTCCTGATGAAAAGAGGAAGAAATTGGATCCTAAAGCTGTCAAGAGTGTGTTCCTTAGTTATGCACAAGACCGGAAAGCTTACAAGTGCTATGTACTGTCTACACATGAGACATTGATTAGCATAGATGTTTTTTATGAGCTGACATTGTGGTATGGTAATCCTGTTGCAATTGATAGATTGGCTAGCACTAGTAATGCTGAAAATACACCTACATTGAGTATGTCTATGAGTGGTCCTATAGGTGATGGGTCACCTACAGTAAGTCCTTGGTCAGGACGCTTGTGGAGTCATACTCCTACATCCACTGATATGGATATGTCAGTGAGAGGAAGATTAAATAAGGGAAAAGAAAAGATGCTTGAGGATATGATAGGTCCACTTACAATAGGTTATGAGTCATCCAGCAGTGATAGTTTGGATAGTGAGTTGGGCATTCCGTCTGTTATGATGCCTGGAGCAAAGCAAAGTCATTATGTACCGCCTTATGAGAGGCAACCTCAGAGTGAGCCATAGTTACAGAGATCTGAGAAAGTCAGAAAACCAATTGATAGGTTTACATACACTGGTTATTCAACCTGTCATTATGCATATATGGCTAGTATAACAGGTTACAAAGAACCTACAAAGTTTGATGATGCAGTTACAGATGATAACTGGTGTGCTGCCATGGATAAGGAGTATGCAGTTGGCTGAAAATGAGACATGGGAATTGGTTGAGTTGCCTGAAGGCAAAGTCCCCATTGGCTGCAAATGGGTGTACAAGGTTAAGTGCAAGTCAGATGGTTCGTTAGAATGCTATAAGGTCATGCTGGTTGCAAAAGGGTATGCACAACAATATGACCTTGACTATAAGGAGACTTTCAGTCGTCCGATGGCTAAAATGACAACAATTAGAACTGTCATTTCTTTGGCATCATGCAAAGGCTAGAAATTATGGCAAATGAACATC
The DNA here is from genome assembly GCF_053477565.2 of Lygodium microphyllum. Classification (NCBI taxonomy): domain Eukaryota; kingdom Viridiplantae; phylum Streptophyta; class Polypodiopsida; order Schizaeales; family Lygodiaceae; genus Lygodium; species Lygodium microphyllum. The sequence goes on from NC_141136.1 coordinate 6,198,314, forward strand.
AATAATGCTTTCTTAAACTGTGATTTTGTTGAGGAAGTATATATGGAGCAGCTTGAAGGCTATGTTCACCCAGACTTTCCTACACATGTATTTAAGTTGAAAAAGGCTTTATATGGGCTGAAACATATGCCTAGAGCATGGAATGCTTGGATCATCAATTATTTACAGCAACATGGATTTAGATTGGGTGATGCAGATCACAATCTGTTCACGAAGAAGACAGATCATGGATATGTGTTTCTAGTAGTTTATGTAGATAATTTGATCATCACTAGAGATGATGAAGAGGGCATTGTTGAAATTAAATCATGTTTATAGGCCGAATTCAAAGTCAAAGACCTTGGTGAGATGAATTATTTTCTTGGGATTGAGATAGTCTCTACGCCTCAAGGTATATGACTACTACAAAAGTAGTATGGTATGGCTGAATGCAAGCCTATGGAGACACCTCTTGATCAGAATGTCAAGCTGCAGATTGATGTTGGGAATGACATAGAGAATGTGACCATGTAGTATCGACAGATGGTGGGCAGCTTGATATACTTGACTATTACCCGCCGTCTTGACTTATGTTATGCAGTGGGGCTGATTAGTCAGTTCATGTAGAAGCCTCGCAAACCACATTTAGATTCAATCATGAGGATCATGAGATATGTAAAGGGTACTATAGATTATGGGTTGTTTTATGCATATGGAAAATCTCTTGACTTGACAGGGTTTATTGATGCTGATTGGGCTAGTTGTGCCTATGACATGAGGTCAACCAGTGGTTATGCATTTGGATTGGACATTAGTATGATCAATTGGCAGAGTAAGAAACAGCCTACTATTGCATTGTCTAGTACAGAAGCTGAGTACAGAGGAGCTGCCTTAACGGCTTGCGAAGCAATTTGGTTAATGAAACTACTGAAAGACTTGGGAATACAGCTGGAAAGTAGAGTGAGATTGCATTGTGATAACCTCAGCAGTGTTATGTTGGCTAGCAATCATGTCTACCATGCTAGGTCCAAACATATTGAGGTTCACTAACATTCCATCAGAGAAATGGTTCTTACAGGAGGGCAGATTGACTTGATTCATGTGAAGACTGAATACCAGGTAGTAGATATATTTATCAAGTCTCTTGGTAAAGAAAAGTTCATATACTTCAGACAGCTACTTGGAGTTTATCAAATGGTTTGAGCTTGAGGGGGAGTGTTAGAATCTCAAGCTCTCGTTACTCTTCAGTCAGTCTATCTTTATGTGTGTGACCGACATTAGCTGGATACAGTTATACATGTGTGTGATATTCAATAAGTCGGTGTAGTCAGTTACTTAATCACAGTTAGTCTTGGTTAGTCATACCTATGTGTGTAATTCTCTTTTAGTTTGTATGATGGAAGAATGATGAAAGAAAAACAACAATGAGCTAAGGCTCATCTTCCACTCCACTCTGTCTCTCTCCCTCTCTTTCAACACTATTGTGTAGTATACATTGCACTAACATGCTATAATTAGGCATACTTATACAATAGTGCACTCTAATGCACTCCTCTTTTACAACCTTAACACTTTCATTGTTTGCAAGGAAGGGTTAAGGTGGAGTAAGATGATGCATTGCATATACACTTGTTGTATCTTAGTGCATAACCTTGCATACTTACATTCACCTAGTGCACTTGTGTGCACATGAACTCACTTTCGCCATCCATACATATCGCTATGCATATAGCCTTATATCTTAGTTATATACCCAACTCACTACTAGGTTAACTCCACTACAATATACCGTGCACCCACTGTGCACTAATACTCTAGTGCACACATGAGTGTACATCATGGTGTGAAGTCCTTGTGCACTTGTGAGAGACTCTCTTTCCTCTCATTTCTAACCCTGACACCCACCTTGTTCACAAGGGAAATTCAAAGGGAAGGAGAAGGGATAAAGTTGACACCTTGTAGTATATTTATATATACTTGTGCATAAATGTTGAAGCCAGAGTGGATGCACAAGCAAGTGGAAGCAAGAAAGCTGCAAGCTATGGCAAATATAGCAAGAGAGAGATACACACACACACACAAACACACACACACATGCATACAATTGGAAACTTCAACACACAGTAACAACGTGTGACCGACCTTCTCTTATTCAATAGTCACCACTAAAAAAATAAAGTAATAGTGATGGGCGCTTGCCGCCTATAATATACAAGTGTACAGTCATGATTTGTGTAATAAATACATGGAAACCTAGGCACACATGCCTTTATCCCAAACAATTTCTCACTTAAAGACAAATGTCATCAAGTGTAAAGAGAATAAGAAAAAGGTGACAAATTATAAATGTACATAAAGCCAAATAGAATGCGGAAGAGATGTCATCTCATCCTATGCCCATCATCTTCCTAAGGAATGAAAAATGTTTTGGTGAGAGACTTTTAGAGAGCAAATCTACAATATTCTCATCACTTGACATCTTGACAAGCTACACAGACTTGTCCTCTACCATCTCCCTGATGAAGTGATAGAGCACCTCAATGTGCTTTGCCTTCACATGGAAGATAAGATTCTTAGCCAATTAAATAATATTCATGAAATTTGAATACAGTGTAGGAGTGATAGTAATACTAAGGCTTGCCTAAGACAGCCCTACTATAGAGGCCTCCTTGCAAGCCTTAGTGGCTATAATATACTTTGCATTAGTACTAGATAAGGATGTGCATTTCTATACCCTAAAAATCCAAGAAATAGCCCCTCTAGTAAAAATGACCACATATCCAAAAGTGGACTTCCAACTATTTGTACATTGTATCTTATCTATACATTGTGTACATTGTATTATATGAGAAAGAAGAAAAAGAAACTAGCAAGAAAATGTTTTGGCCTCCATCTCTCTTCTTGTATTCTTGAATGTGGTTCCTCTCATGTGTATGGTGTGTATTTGGCGCAACATCTCAAGCAAGTCTTCCCACCACACGATTCTTGACATAGTGTTGTGTGAAGGAGAATAAGTAAGGATTAGAGCAAGCAAGCAATGGGTAAGAAGCTCTTTGATTCTTCTACTCTTTCTCTTGGATAGTGCCTATGGAGGCACCACAAGCAAGGCAAAGTGAAAATCTCAAATTGTTGTGAGATTTGGTGTATAGGCAGAGCACTATATACTTTGTAAATTAGCCCTACAGGGTTGTATCTGCTACTTTTTGGGCATTCGAGGCTATTTTTGGGCCTCATTCTAGGCATACAAGGTTGTAGATAGTAATTTTAGGGGATATCATAATTTTGACTATGTCATCCAAAAGCGGATGCACAGGTTACAAATTTTAAATCTGTAAGGTTTGAAGTGTTTGCCAAGAAGCAAACATAAGTTTTGTCTATAAATAGATTGCGTATCATATATACTATTGAGCAACTAGTGAAAAAGGTTGCTTTGTGTGTTGATGTGCACTTGTTGTGAAAGGTTGCATAAGACTTGCTTTGATATTTTGTATCAATTTTGCAATGGCAAAGAATAGTGGAAACCTCACCATTGAGAAGCTAGACAAAAACAATTATCCATCATGGAAGTTCTGTGCGATAAACTTTCTTATTGGAAAAGGCCTTTACAAGTTTGTTTTAGGTAAAGAAAATGAGCCAGAGCTGAGTGACTCCGTGTGACTGCATATAAATTAAAGGCATGTATGTTCACTTAGCACGTGTTTCATGCGCTACAGACACATGTAATTTGAATTAAAAATAAACCAATAGTCACAAAAAGCTCAAGCTAGCAAAAAAGTGCTCCATACACCATTAATTTCTAATGAATGAATCTACGTTTAGAGACCTCAATCTAGGTTTCATTTAACCCACTTCACCCTAATAATTTGTAATTATAATTTTAAGAAGGAACCAATATTTTTTTAAAAGTTTAATGCCTAATAAAATTTCAGTCATTTTTCAAATAATTTTTTAAAATGACCCATTCATTAATTTAATTTTCTTTACTGCACTTTTTCTCCTTTTCAATAAATGTACTTTGTGGGATAGGTGATTGTTGTTGTTGTATTATGGTTTGGTTGCTATGACATGATTATGTGTACGGTCTGTAGTTTTCTTTTCTACCTAATACGGGGATTCTAGGTGTCTGATTGTCTTGCATCACATAAAGCTTTTGGTCGCATATGTATAGAGGTCATGCCGAATTTTTTTTAGGATATGGATTACTTGGGGTAGTCAGTCGATCAATCACATCTGTGAGTGTTTATTCAAGTCCTTCTCTTATTTATGGTTATCATGTTGTTTTGTGGGCTTTGTCATGATTGTTTGTGTGTACGTGGTGTGTCTGTAATGCATCCGAATGGCGCCTCATACTCCTCCTACAGTTCAGTATGTCCCATTGGTATCTCATGACTATTCTTTATTATTGAAGTCAAATCTTTAATCAAAGCAAGCTTAGCCAAGCTCATTGCACTATCATTGCCACTCACCCCGAAGAATACTAATACTTGTGATCAGTTTCTAGCCTCTTATAGTAAGAGTTTTGGCCCTATCATAGGACCTGTTGTCCAATTGATGCCTAAAAGTTTAGGCAAGGCTCTATCTTTACCTTATCGAGGAGACTCTTTTCCTACTATTAGACAATTATTCTCAAATGAGAATATCCTTAAATTGTTGCAGAAGCAGATACAAGATGTGTTGGATCCCAAGAAGGTTATTACCACTTATGGCATTAGTGTCTCCATAATCTCCAATCATGTGTGGAAGCAACTATGCCAATTTCTCCAAGACAGGTTTATGCCTACCAAGACACCCTCTAATTATCTTTCAAAGGAGTTGTTTACAACTTCTAGAATGGTGTTGAAAGGCATAACTATTGATTGGAGTTTCTACCTTTTGTCAAAGATGGATCAACACTTTGTCAGAGACATAAGGGGTAATGTAACTAATGTTACATTTGGTCCTTACCTTTCTGTCTTTTTGACATATGTTGCCTCTCCTACCTTAATAGTTGATCCACCAAAAGCTCCTCCTCCTATTGAATGCTCTGATGTTGCCATTGAGGATTTTGATCATATCCCTCTTGTGGTAGTTTAGAGGAAACGCTTAAAACGAGTGATTGAATCAGCGCCAACTCCTCCTCTAGTCTCCGTTCATGTTCAATCTAGCAATCACCTACCAACTTTCCTCACAACACTAAATCTTTTCAAATCACATCATGATGGTACTTTGGAGATTTTCATCCCTTTAGTACAACACTTGGTAGCTGGAGATGCAATTCCCTTCCTATGTCAAGACATTCAGTGTTCTATTGAGCTCTCAGTGTAACTGCTTGTATCCAATAACTCTATTTCTCTTGCTATGATGAAGTCCAACAGACCAAAGAAGAGTTGACAAAAGCAAATGCAAAGCTAGCTTCTGCTCATGAACTTTTTTCTGATCTTTGTACCTAAATGGAGCAACAGACTAAGATCATTGATACTCAAAAAATGGAAATTTCTAGTTTGCACAATTAGTTGGCTGACATTAAAACTCAAGTGGTTAATGTGACCGAGGAAAGAGATAGATTATTGAAGTAATCTCACGAGCTTCGGCCTTTGCTAGCTACCCAAACAAAGGAGCTTAAGATAGCAAATACCACCCTAGAATAGAGAAAAATCCAAATTCAACAACTTACCGATCAATTGGTTCTATCACATTCTTCTTCACAGAGTCCTGTTATACATCCAGTTCCTTCTTTGTCCCCTGCGGACTCGGTAGTTCTCCAACAACAAGCCACATTATGCCCGTTGTTCCAAGCTAAAGTGGAAAGACTTCAGTCTAGGATGGACTTATTATGGTCTTCATTTGAGCAATTTCAAGAGTATGTTCCTCCCGATCATTCTTTTTTTGTCCATTATCAACTGCAAATGTTAGTCTTCTATATTAAGCTCTCAACAATGAATCTACCACTTCCAGAGGATGGTTGGAGTGAAGCCTAGTATTCTGACTTGCTGACAAAAGTAGTCCATATGGTCTTTGAAGACTCTGTGACTTCGGATACCATGATGATGACTTATATGTATTTAAGAGGTGATTTTTTTATTCTAGACGATAAAGATCTGGCTTGGTATGTTGGGGATGTGGTCTTACAAGCTACCTTGCACGTCAAATATTTGGAGTTGAGGATCAATGAAATGTCCCAATGCTATTCTTCCAAAGTGGTTGCTTACCCTGACACTTTATGGCATAAAATGATTGATTCTGTAGTCTTGAACCAAAGACAGAATAAAGCCTCTACTCATGTGCAAAACATTAACCAAGTAAGGGTGAATCTTTTAGCTTATCTTTCTAAGCACCATCCATTTGATTCATCCTTCTTTGATGCCTATCATCGTAGATCTATTCCTAGCCTATCTTATTATCAACAAATGGCCCATTGATATGCTTATTTTTCCCTTTTTCAATCCAACTCAATAGTCATTTTATCTCTTCTTTTTCAACGTCAGGATGTTCCTCAAATTTCGATCTTTACCTATTATTATTTCATTGAAGATCGAGTATTTTTCCCTTCTTTGTCTTGTCCTTCCCCATCTATACATATTCCTTCTACTTTTTCCGCTTATCAGTTAGCACCTTTCTTAACCGATTCGCCTAAATTTTCAGTTAATCCTTCTTTAGCTCACTCCTCATTTTATGATTTTGCCTACCCATCTCTTCATCCTCTTTTACCCGTTCCTCTTCCATCTCTTACCACTTCTATTTCTCAACCCCCTCAGTTGGTTAGTGAATATGAAGGGTTTGATCAGAAGATTCCAAGAAAAAACGAATGGAACTCAACTAATTCTCTTATTGGACCGCAGATTAATGGGCCATTAATTCTAGGGGAGTAGACAAATGCTAGTCAAGCATATCAAAATTATCTCCATTTTGCCCAATAATATTCACAATCTTCAAATCCTTCAGTGAAATTAACAACTCACTTTGCTTGGTACCTAGCATATATACATAGGCATTCACATAATGATTAAAAGGCCATTCCAAAGTTATGTATGAATGTCAATGTGAATATTGCTTGGTACCTAGCATATATATATAGGCATTCACATAATGATCAAAAGGCCATTCCAAAGTTATGTCTTATTAGAAAGGATATATTGCTTTCAATTCTTTCAGAATCCTCCAAAAACTTTTGCAGATGAATCCTTATCCATTGATTGTTTTCGTAATCATCAAGTCTTCAAGAGTGATCATCTTCACTGATACCCCTAGATGTATCTTTTATGCTTTTTAATGCTATATATTTTCTTTTGGAGGTGCCATTCAGATGGTTGTTTTGTGTTTGTGTTGTGTTAATTTCTATGTGATGAGTTTGTGATGGTTGAATATTGGATTTGTTCGAGAGCTCTCTTTTCAACTATGTGCAATGATGGTGATGGTGGATGCAAAGCTAAAGAACCTCTTATATCCTTTTCGAATTTGTCATGATTTTCTATTGTTTATAAGAGATGTTAATAGATAAAGGGTTTTCCTTTCGTTGTATGCTTCTTAGATACAGGTGATAAGTTAGGGTCATGGTTGGGTGGTTTATTGAAGATGCTAAAGAAGATTGAGTTGAGCTCTTTAATGAATTTATATTTCCTTTTTCTTAGATCACGAGGATGCTCCCCTATTAAGTATGGGGATATGTTGAATGTTGAAATGACTAGGTTTTTTTTGTTGCTTTTTGTTTTTTCTGAGGCATGAATGGTTGATTTTTAATGGATTTTGAATAAATTTTTATTATTTTAGAAGTGTTTGAGAGTATTTTGGATGAGATTGATTATTTTTTGGAAGCTCGTGATGATTTCTAGTAGATATATGAGGCTCTGTGATGTTCTGATTGGTTCTGATAGACTCTGTTTTGTCATGTTTTTCTTCTGTATGAAGCATGGATTAATGATTAATAAAAACTAAGAATGTTTGAAAGCTCATTGAATGGTTTTTGATAGTTTGGAATGATTTTAGTATGAGTTATGTGGTTTTGATGCTTCCTATTGATCTTGTGTAAACCTTCTGTTGAGCTTCTATAGAGCCTCTATTTCTGTTATGTTCTATTCTGTATACTTCTGTAAGTGTTTTGTGGAATGTATGTGTGAATTTGGAAAAGTTTTCTAGCCTTGGAAAGAGGTGAATGTAACTTCAAAAGAGCTCAAGGAAGTGGAAGAAGTACCTGCTAAAGACTCAAGAGAAGACTGGAGTGAAGTGACAATGATGAGCTATGAAGAGTCAATGTAGTGGCTTTGGTGACCTTTCATATCAGACGCACATTTTGGAAGGAGCATCCATGACAAAAGAAGGATTATTATGAGTGATTAATGAGTATTGTAGTAAAGAGATAATGTACTATTGATTAAGAGAAAAAGAGAGAGTTAGAGATAGCCAATTTTATACTAAACAATGTATCTATCTACATATGAGAGATTGTGAGAGCAAACTATGAAGACAATGAAGATGAATCATGTGTGATATTTTTCCATTCAAAGTAACATTTCTCTTGTGCTTTCTTTGTTGGTTGATGAATTCTATGAAGAATATGAAGAGAATGATCAATTTTGTTGAAGTTAAAGCCGTGGGAGAATTGTTTCTATGATGTTGCATGAAGTTTTCTTGCTAGTGGTATTATTTTCCTTGTTGTGGTTCTCTAAAGAATGAAACAAAAGCTTGTTGATGTTACAAGATAAATTTTCTTGCAGTAGAAACCCTTTTTCCTTGGTGTTCCTCTTGGGGCCCCAATTTGGCACAAATTCAAGCTCAAAGGCACAACCGTATCATGTAATACATCATCTTTGGCAAGGATTATATCTACTATTACCGAAAGACGAAAAGAGGGATATTTAAACCCATATGCAAAGCAAAGATATTCAGAATGGTTACAAACTAGACAAGGAGATGGAAAAAGATGGGTTTCAAGAAACCCTTAACATCTTTTAGTCTGACTTTGTTTTGCAGAAGAGTCTTTAGTTTCAAGCAATTCACTAGGTTTTCTAAAGGAATCTTTTGTTTCATCCCACTTGGTGAGACCTCTACATTTTAGAAACTCTTGTTTCCTATAGGCTAGGAGGTTCAAATTCTTGGCATCTCCTACATGGGAGAGCAAATAAGAGCCAAGAACTCCAAAGTATCCTACCCTAGATCCATTGTATCTAAGCATGAAGCCAAAAACTCTTACAGCTTTTTCCTTCTCTACCAAAATTATCTTGTTTGAACCTCTATTGAAAACTTGGGATTCAATCACCTTGGAGATAGCTTTCAAAGCTATTATTAGTAAGCTTGGAGAGCTTGACAACCTGCGATGATAAATTGTAATTGTTTGATTATTTAAGCATCCAATATAATGACCAAGGCCTTGACTTTTGCCACAAGCTTCAATGGCCTTGAGCCCTTGGCTCTTCCAAGAAAGTTATTTGCATCTTCAATTTCCATACGCACAATAAACCACAATAGTATAAAATGTCAGTAGATAAATATCCAATAATATTTGTCTATAATGTATAACATACTCTAATATAAATCACAATTAATATCTTAGAATTATCTTTCTTACCTTAGGGTTTTCATCTTTTTTAAGAAGACTATCATCATAAAGATTTATTAAATTTTTTAGTTTTTCCTCTAATGGAGACTTCAATTTCTCTTCATACCCTATGTTATCAATACCAAGTCTCTACTGAATTTGTAAGAACTCTTCCTCTGTAGTAGGTATCCCCCCTTTTCCTATTCCACGATCTGATTAATACATGAATGCACGGCTACAAAGCTATCTTGAAAATTCTCTTCCTCAACATCAAGACTTGCTAGCAATTCCTCTTCATAACCTATAAAATTCTTATCATTTTGACCTCATGCTACAAGGATTGCCAAGCAGTAATCTTCTCTAAGATAAAAAAAGATGTTGAATATCATTTAGCAATACATGTCTCTTTTTGTTGATGAGATAACTGAGAAATGTTGGGACACATTCAAGAGGACATGTTTCAATCTCTGCACTCAACTCTATCTTCTTTTCTTTCACTTTTGTAATGTTTTTACTTTTAAACAAAGCAACATCAAATCTTTGAACTAACTGGCTCTCAATATCCTCCTTAAACATTTTCCCTTTCTCTTCAACTTCTTTATCTTTGCTTGCAATATCCTCTATCTTCTTCTATTATATTGTATCTAAAGAACAACTATCCATATATTGAAGATATATAAGAAATCCAACATCCTTTTGTGCAAGAAGACATTGATACTGATTATGATGAAAATGGCAATTTGCTTTCCACTTCTTGAATTTCTCATCAATAAGGCTAAACCTTATTTGCAAAGTTGTTTTAGCAGCATTGGTAGCTTCCATTACATCACTATAATGGACGAATCCCTCCATCTCTAGGCCTTTCACATGTCTATCATAAAGCTCTAAAATCCTTCAGTTTATCTTCAAGATTCTTCAAGAGATATTGAAAATCAAAGGAAACATTGAGCATATCTATGATATAAACAAATCTAGATGAATTTTCAATTGCATGAAGAAAATCAAAGAGCTTTTCATCAAAGGTATCCTCTAGATCCTCTTCATCCATTCCCTCTAGAGAAAAATTCCTTCTAGTCATCCTAATTACTCACAAAACCAAATCCTGAAAACAATAAAATAAATTTAGGGCATAATATAACAATCCACATTTGCTCACATCTAAAAGACTAAAGCAAGATTGCCAGAAAAATTTAGTCAAAGCCTTTATAAAAATTTTGACTACTTGATATTCTTTTAAGAATTCACTCTTGGCTCCAAAGTTTAGACTTATATATGACATGCTCGCTAACAAATTCTAAGAAAATCATATTTTCTTCCTCCTCTTAAACCAACAAACACAGAACAATGTTATCTTCCTCCTCTAAAACCAATGAACATAGAAAAATATGTAACAATGATAATTCGCTTCATTCATCTTACATGTCTAAATCTTTAACATAACACACACATTAAATTGGTCAAAATACAACAATAGTGCCTTGTAAAAAGTGAATTCACCCTTTTAGTAGAAGAGAAAGCATCAAATTTCACATCTCATCAATCAAATTTTGTTTTACATTCACGACTTATGAAACACGACACCAATGATCCAAATCGCTTCACAGTTCACAAAAACGTGTTTCACACATCACTAAATCCTAAAAACTTGACAAAATTACATTTTATACATCTTTAAAAAATTTCCAAGATAATACATCTAGAACATCAAAACCACATTGTTTAACATGTGTACAAGATTAAACCAATATTGATAGAAAAACTAAGTAAAACTCTTTATAGAATTTCTAAGTTCCCAATGTATCTTTCTCCTCTTAAACCAACAAATACAAATCAGTGTTCAACAATGGCACCTTATTTCATTCATCTTGCATGTCAAAATCCCTAAGATATCACACATGGTAAATTGATCAAAATACAATGCCTTATAAAAAGCGCGTTGACTACTTGAATAGTAGAGGAGGCATGCAATTTCGTGTTTCACCAATGAATTTTTATTTGACATTAAGGACTCATGAAACATGACAACAAAATTTTAAAAACCTTTGGTAAATTTGTGTTTTATACGTCACTAAATTGTTGCGTAGGGAAAGATTACAAATTTTATCATCTTCAATGCCTCGAAATTCAAGATTGTAGAGAAAAAATGACAAGAAAAAGTTTGATACATGAGATTTGTAGTCCCTGCTACTGCTGAGAATAAATGGTTTTTTGTTAGAATATGCCTACTTTTTGCTTGCGATTCACAAAAGATAAATAGCTCGTGGAAGATAAAACAAAATACGTGGAAGAAATATTAACATAAACCTGACCATGAGTTGTCATATATATATTCCAACGGTCATTGCACATTTGTTCGAGAAGTATTGTACACTGATTCGGAGGAGTTGTGCTTAAAATGAAAAAGAAAACGCTAAGAATTATCTTTTATCTTTAAAAAACAGAGCCATAAAAGTGTTATCATGCCAAAAATATAAGTGACATGTGGCACAAGTTTCAAGGCAAAAATAGACTACCCGTTGTACATGTGAAGTTAACTACGCATTATAACAGTCACACATGTAAACAAACATTCTTTTAAACCCAATTTCTGAATCGCAAAAGAGTTTTTTCAAAGACAAAGCTCTTTCTATGCTCGATAACATCAACACAAGGCTAACTTGGTTACAATGCAAAATTATTCTGCAGAGCAAGGCAAGTTAAGAAGATTTCATCGCCCAGTATACGCGCCAAGGCCTTGAAAATGTAACTTTTTTAACAATCTGAGCTAGCTCTAAATCAATGGAATGAATCTTGCTAAATAATCCCAAAAATAGGATGATGTATGAAACACGATTAATCATGGCTCTCCCCATGGACAAGAGTTATCTCGCATTTCATACGTCACGAGAGGAATGCAAGTTTCCTCATATAGAATCATGGATCAACAGAGTTAGATCACACAGAAGGATAATTTTGCTTCCACTAATGTTGATAATAATTAGGTGGATAAGATTTAAATATTATTGATGAACATTTAGATAGATCTTCTTTCAAGGGTTGAACTTAGTGAGAATAAGATGTGAGATTTGCTAGATGACCACTATTCTATTGTGAGATTTGTAAAACTTCATGACATTAATTGTCCTTAATGAAATATGTATCCAAAAAAGAAGTGACATGTGAAACACGAGAGGGTGTAGGTTTCTCTTGTCTAGAAGGCCACTTCGTGTTTCATATACCTTGGGCCTGCATTGTTTTGTTGAAATTTGAGGTAGACTATGTGAGAAGTGTTTGTTTGCTACTAAGTGATTATAGATAACATTATATCAAAGATTGCACATAGGCTTACACTTATGGATAAAGACATGATAATTATCAAGAGATTGAGATATAGGTTTTCAAAGGTCCTTTAGCCAGTCTCCCTTTCTGATATGAAGACTTTTAATATTTTAAATGTGCTTCCATATAGAAAAAAGAAAGATGATCCAGGTCTTAAGGTTGAAGATGTCACCCATGAAAAGGACACAAGACTACATGAGAAAGAGGAAAAGGCCACAGAAGAGCAAGCAGATAAATGAAGGGAGTATAAAAGAAAGAAGGAAGAAGAAAAGGAAGCAGAGCAACTCCCATCTTTTGAAGAGGAGCTATCTACCCTTCTTGAAAGGACTGACCCTAAGGGCTTCAATGTCTGTTGCTTTTTACCTGGTGATATTAATAAAAGATCTGATATGGTATATTTTTTACTCTGACTGTGTTCAAATTCTCAAGAATAAAGTGAGAGAAGTAAATGACTCTATTATTCTTTCTGGGATGAGGTATAGTATACCAAAATTTATTTTTATTCATTATATTTTTCTAGCAATAGACTTTCATGTTGATTCTTACTATCTCCATTCCTTTGCTAGGAGTGTAATGCATTAGCTTCCCTTTGTTATACAATAAAAAATTGAGGTTCTTGATCCATCTATCTCATACTATATGAGGAGTGATGTTTGATGTTATAGTGCATTTGATCATTGGTTCAATTCAATTGACTTTGAAACTTTGGAGGTTCTTCTAATTCCATACAATGAAAAGTAAGTAATTTGATATTTTGTTAGATTTTATGAGATTTTGTTTTGCTAGATTATTGAAATATGATTGTTTTCAGTTCTCATTGGAGTCTAATCGGAATAGACTGTATGGAGAGGCAATGTTTCCTCATTAATTCTATGAAAGGAAGCCATAGAAATACCAAGTTGTAAGTTATATAATCTAGAGTCTCCTTGGTATTTTGATGTTTTTTTTGCAAGTACTCTAAATATTTTGATCTTTCTTGTAAAATTACTCTAAATTTTATTGTCTTTTTGGTACATAGCTGTAAAAAGATTGATTGAAGTGCTAAAGAAAAAGCCTCCCATGTCTTCTAACTTACTTGCAACAATGTAATATAGACAAGTTGTAGTAAGGTCTTCATTAATATAGTTGGAACATAATTTTAAAAATTATTATATAAACTACCATAAACAAGTTTCATAGTTTTACTTTATATTGTTGATTGTAGTGTCCTCATCAGGATGATAGTTACTCTTGTGGCTGGAGAGTAATTGTAAATGCCAGAAGATTAGTTAAGTTTATTTATCTCGATGATGAAAAACTTATAAATGTAATGTGAAAGATACTAAACTTTAAGATAGAGATTTATTGCAAAATAGTCCATTGATGATAATAATATAGTCTATTGTAAAAAATAACAATGAACTAAAAATCTTTTGTTATAAATGTATGATAGTTTACAAGGGATTGCTATAGAAGTGAGCATGTTTGGTATATAAGAGCAAAGGTCATGAAGTACATAATGGTCAATTGTATACAATCGACAAGAATGGACAATAGTGGAGGCTTGGACATTGAAGGAAAGGAGGTACATGCAACTACAACAGGTGAAGCTATGCCTTCAATACCTAAGGCAACCAAAGCATTAAAGATAGACAAAAAGACTCCTAGAAAGGATGTCCCTTCTCATAAGAAAAGTTCTCAAAAAAAGAAGTGCCTTTGCCTCATTGCTTGTAAGTCCTTGGTATAATTCATGGAGATAGCTGACAAAAATTTGCCACAAAATTTGTACATGTATTTTATATTGATAGTAAATAGATATTTTCTTCAATATGCCTTGCATTGTATATTATTCTCTCTCCTCGTTATATATATATATATATATATATATATATATATATAATATTTATTAATCAAGAAGTGAAATCAAATATACACCTAACTAGATATAATATGATATAAAAACTTACTCATTTGTTATTAAGTTGGAACATAAATGAGTATGGTAGTTTAATATCTTCATTCTATAAATCCATCCTTACTTTTTTGTAGCATACATGATGATCTAACCTTTAGGATTGCAATAATATCCTTATTGTACCAAGCATCAATATCCAATATAGGATCTTTGCTAAAATTATCAAGATTTTAGTCTAAAGCAACCAGACTACCACCAACATAATGCCATCTACTATAATAAAAGCTAAGGATGAAATTTTGAGTAGCAATCATATATTACAAGCTATTGAGTATTCATCTATCTTACATATAATTTTTCCTTCTGTCCTAGTGTTCCATCCCTCGTCACCAAATTGTATAACATGATCATATATTAGTCTCTTCACTGAAAGCATGGCCTTTGATCTTCTTATCTTAGCATTAGAAAAGGAACTTTGCTTAGTCTAGATACTAAATTTTAATGCTCTTTGTATCTCAGAAAATATTTTACATCTATAGCCCTAACTAGTAGTTGGACTTGGCAGAGGCCACTCAAAGCTCAAAAAATCGGGGAAAGGAAGAGGGGATATTGATCCCCATTGGCTACACTGCATGGAGATAATATAAGAATGGTCATAGAAGAATATTCCATTCTCTACAAGCTCTATCTTCTTTCTACTTTTGTACATCTCTTCTCCAATCAAGCCATATATCACATCAACAATAGACTCGACTGATTGCCATTCCTCAAGCTTAGAGGGATATATATCTACAAGATAAATGAACAAATGTTATAATGGAAAACCTTAAACCAAGTTCAAGAAAAGAAAGACTTTAAGAATCAAATCCTTACAATTTGGTTTATGCATTGGAAGATTTGAAGTACTTGGTTCCAAATATAGCTCTCTATGCATAAACACATGTTGCATCAATACCTCTTTTATGCTATTCTTATTTATTCCAAGATTGAAATCTCAAACTCTACCCTTTCAAGCAGAGATGAACGAGCTCTCATAACTTCTCATTTTTCCACATTTTGCTTGTTTTTGCATGGTGATCCAACATCATTTACTAATGATTGTAGGAATCCATCTTTCATCTTTTTGAAATGAGTTAAACATTGATATGGATGTGATTTGGGAGCTTGGATGCCTTATTGAAGGCCAAATTTCTATATCCATGGCACACACACACACACACACACACACACACACACACACACACACACACACAGAGGACTAAGCTACCACAAAGGAGGGAAAAACACGAGAGGAATAAAAGAAAGGATGGAAAAAAATAAGTGCAAGCTCTTTATTAATTTGAATTTAGATTAAACATGTAATTATCATTAATCCAAACATAAATAAAAGTAGCTGCAATTGTATGTTATTAATGCAAAGAATGTCATACTCACAAATATAAGAGTCTAAAAATAGATATTGATAATACCAAGTCATTATATATATATAATGACTTTGTATTATCAATATCTATATATTTGTATAAACAATTTTGTGTTTTCTAAAATGAAGCTTCTATTACAGAGGCTCTACTCATATTGGTCTAGAGCACTCTCTCTCTATCTCCTAAAAGACATTTTCAAGACCTCAAAACTCCCCTAATGCTTAATACAAGACAAGAACTAGAAGATGACTTACCTCACATGAGCCTCACAACTGGTGTTGGCAAGACAAAAAGGCTTGTAGCCCAAGATCCCTATTTATACTATAATTGAGGAAGTTAAAGGGAAGCTTCTAGATTATGAGATCATGACATAAGCTTCATTGACGCAAGTAATGATATAAGCAATGTTGATGTATGTATTCATGCAAGCCTCTTCTAAAACTTTCCAAAGAATTATCTAGAATCTACTTACAATCATCTAGTACTTTTTGGAATCTTCTAAAAACTTATAGAACCAGTGCTTATACTAGCTTGAATATAAACCAAGGGTTGTCCTAGCTTGAGCATACATTATATTATCCCCCCTTCTAGCACTAAGTTTTATGAGGAGCGATGGTGTGCTTTTGAATAGGCCTTGGCTTGGTATCGAAGATGAAATTTGTGAACCTTAATGAGAACTCTTTGAAGACGTGAAGTTGGTTCCCACATTCATTCACTTGCATCATAGCTCTTCCAATGGACAAGATACTATAATTTGCCTCTTGAAATTATAGAATCCAAGATTTTGTCTTTTTCATATTCTTGGTGATCTTCAATTATGATTGGAGGTAATGCCTTTTGTATTCTTCCAGGGATACTGGATGTATGACATGGCTCCAAGGCTAAACATGGAATACAAGGTGGATTTTTATGGACAGGGGAAGCTAGAGACGATAGGTGACTTTATTTACTTGGCCAAGTATCTTAAAGGGCCCAAGTCAGTGATAGTCCAATTTCTAAGAGGTGCAAGGAGAATATAGATCACACAAAAGAAGCCAAACTTAATCTCCCATTTTATATGATGGGTGTTGCATGTGAAGCTTATATACATTTCTCTTATATTTCTCTTGATCTTGTTTGATATGTGCTTGTAACTCTTTATGAATATCAACAAGGTGTTGATCTAAGTTTGTAGTAGCTCAATTCTTCTCTTGTGATCTTACACAATTGTCTGTCCTTGGGTGTTGACCATAATTAAGGAACTAACCATTACCAAAATCAACAACTCGCTCACTAACTCAAGAAACAAGCTAATGGTTAGAATCCATGAGATAGCTAACATACTCATTTCATGGGGGCACCTTATCTTAATCGGTAACATGAATACAGAGCCTTGTAAAAAAAAGGCCTATTTTACAGACATCTCATTGAACAAAAAAGAAAAGGATCACTACCCTAGTGACAGCTACAGAAGATCATGATTGACAAAATGTTCCGAGACATCAAGGCACTCTAGCAAACAGAGGTCCTAACCATGATCCATGGCGTCACAATTGACTTGTCTAGTAGTTTGGTCCGACCCAATCACCATAGCATGCTATTGTTGCTATTGGTGGGACCACTCAATTTGATATATGTGTTCAACACAAATATTACTCGTGTGCATTGTGGCACCCAACTCTGTATGACCAAATGCACTTTCCCTCTCTCTATTTGCTTATTGCAATTTTCAATTTGTTTATAATTGCTGACCTTTTATTGCATCAACTTGCTTATCTATACTATTAGTTAAGGAAAGGTGGGGGGCGGGTGCCACGTGGCAGCCCCCCACCTCCCCCACAAAAAACAAAGAGAACGCAGGGGCAGGTGCCACGCATCCAGCACCCAAGCCCCTGGGGCAAAAATCGCGCCCACCTCGCCGGGGCGAGCCTAGGCACGTAGCGCCTAGTTATCTATTAGGGACTTCTTACATGCTTCTGGCTTAATGTATTGTAAAATTATCAGCTTGTTCTCGGGTAGGAGACAAAAAATCTTCTTCGCTGTGTGATTCGTCCAGGAGATGGATCTTCTAGCCCGACGCTCGCCGTTCTGTTCTCTCGGCTGCAGCCGTGGCCGCTTCAAGGTTCCGCTCCCGACGCCATTCTTCCATTTGTCCTACTCATGTAATAAACAAACAGGTTAGCTTATCTCTCATTCGTTTCGTCACTGGTGGTTTCTCTTGCAGGATTCCTTGGAGTCTGCAGAAGCGACAGTAAACCCTAGTGAGTGGGCTCGCAGCGCACGCCTGCTTCTTACACCTTCAAAGGTAGCTGCAAGTCACCGTGACAATTCATAACTCCCTGGTAGACGATAAAAAGGAAAAGGACTCCGCTTCAAATGACATAGGGTACCTCTGATTCGCAGAGAACGGCCGTGTCAGGGCCACCAGGTTTTCCGCAATTCATCACATGCGCCTATCTGGCGAAGCATTCCAATGGTGGAGTCCAAAATGTCGACCTGCCTGTGCCACCTCCCAGGCACGGGAAAAAGCCTTTCGTAAGGCCCCCTAGGAGGGGTGGATTCTTAACCAAGAAATGGGAGAACAAAACGCGGGAGCGGATCTTGCGTCCCCCGGCAAATGGGATGGTTCTGAAGAAGTTCATCCCAGTCGCACAGCAGGTGTTTCAAGCTCGAAACACAGTTATCGAGCTGGTGGGCAAGCTGATGGAAGTAGTTCCTGTAAAGGTTTGCAAGTGAGTGTTGTTTTACTATTGAAGAAGGGTTGTTTTCTCCAGAGAAAGGAGTTTAATGCTCTTTGTGTTCCATACTTAATGAAATATGAATCATATGTTTGTTTGCATTAGCTTATTGCTGTACCTTCCATGGTTACCAGAAAAAGAGTTCCCAAGGGCAAAGGATTTCAAGTGCCATGTGGCTAAAGGGAGGAAAGAATCATCTAGTCATTTGTCATCTATACCTGCAGCTATTGTACTTAGAGCCATTGGAAGCAAAGGCAATCAACTTTTTGCTTGTTTTGAACCCAAGCAAGTAAAGAGGCTTTCAATTACATGCTAGCAAGATAGCATAGCTTAGATTGTACATTATGCGAACACTCAATTCAGAAATTAAAACAAGAAGAGTATTCTAAAAGAATTGGACATGAATTTTAGTGGCCCCACCACTTTCTTTCAAGATCTCTTCACGTTAGAACATGAAAACTTATACAAAGACATTGAGGTTGCAAGGTTGGATTATTATGCATGAGAACAACACAACAATTTTGTGGTTTATTTGGAGATTAATTACCTAGCCAACTTAATCATTCATCCTAAAGCTCCTGTATGTAATATGACTAATTATACAAGATATTGAGGTTGCAAGGTTGGATTTTCACACTGAAAAATAACAAAACAATTTGTGGTTTGTTTTGGATACGAATTACCAATTGTTGTGGCTAGATTTTCTTTGCTCGAGCTGCATAAGCTTATAGAGTTTGTGATTAGCACTCACAATAATGAAGATATATTTGTGAATTTGTATGACTCATGTGGGGGCTTATTTTTGGAGGGCTAGTAGGATATTTGGAACTTTGCTAAGCTTTGTTGATTGGGATCCTTGGATGTGTGGTGCTATCACTTTTGTGGTGCCTTGCTGAATCTATTTGGTATGCTTTTAAGTTAATGGGTGTAAGCAATGCCTACCTTTGTTAGCAGGTTAGTCAGCTCATGGTTGAGTTTGTACTTGTGTGGGCACAGAGACATTTTAGGCATTTTATTTGTCACTATTTATGGGGATTTGGCATTATTTGCAGCCAGTCGGCCAACATTTAATGTTGGCCGATCAGTCATATTTTAGGATATTTTTGGCCTATTATTGTCAGCCTCCCTCCTTCACATTCATTCATCACTGGATAATTCTTGGAGAGAGGGAGCAGGTGCCAGTGCCTCCACAGTCGGTGACTCACATTGTTTCTGTACTATCTCATGTCTTGGTATATGGATTCCATTTCCCGAGCATACATTTGAGTTCTCATGTGTATTGTGTTATCTCTTTCTTTTCTTTTGTCTTGTGTTCAGCAGTTTATTTCAGCACATGTTTATGCTTCCATTGCTGCACCACTTGTGACAACCTTATCATTGCGTCTTTGACCCTCGAACCTAATCTAGGATGACTTTGCGAGGAGGAGTCTATCTCTAAGGCCTAAGGTTTCTCAGTGTCCCATCTTCATTAGAAAAAGCCTAGGCATAGTTGATTCCTACCTTTGATCATAAAGAAGTTTGGCGATTTCATAGGACAGACATGGCTTATGGATTGTGGAGCTATTAGTCATATCAGCTACCATTGAGATTGGCTAGAGGACCTACATGTTGTATTTCTTCATCTTTTACTTTCTCTGTGTGTGTTTGTGTTCCTTCTTCCATTGTGCACTCTCACATCTCCGACTCTTCCAATCATCCCTCTTTGGCTCAGGATGCACAAGGATCACGAGTTTGCTACTATAGAATGGGGATACCCTTGCTCTATGCCAATACATGCATACAAGAAAATAGGTATTGCTGTGGAAGATATTCGAAAATGCCAGAACTTGTAAACTTGTTAGGCATGGTCCCTAGCCTAGCCATGTTGTTGTAGAAGTTGGCTTCCCCTTGTGGCATGGAACCACCATTTGAGTTTGTTGGAGGGGTCAACGGTTGGTATAGCAGCCATTTGTCCAATTGCTGAATAAAACCAGCAATGCCACCTAAGTACTTAGTGATCCTTCGTGAAGTAGGGACCATTGATCATTTAGCATGATCACCACTAAAGAAGCATGTCACTATTTGATTTTTGTAGCATAGAGATGGGACCACCAAAGTGATTGGAAAGCAATGACTGAGAGACTTGTTGAAGCATGTTGGAAACTGCTATCTATTGAGGATGCCTTTTGGAGCATGAGAGATGCAAAAAAAACTGCAAGCATGTAACATGATCAAAGTTGAAGGTGAAGAATCTGTAATTGAAAACCAAAAAGCAAGCATCTCCCAAGCTCAAAAAGGAAGCCTTAGAAGATCAAGGTTATGCCCCGTGAGGAAATCTCAAGCCAAGAGAAAGTAAGAGACTCTTGGGGTACTTGTGGTCAACTAGCTCGAACAATCAAAAGGTGTTGAGAGTCATCTCCTGCCACGTCAGCAATGCCACGTGGTAGTTTTGCCACGTGGTTGTTGTCGAACTGTTGTCGGCTACATTAAACCGACTTGGTTATTTCGGGTATTTTTTAGGCACTCTTTTTAGGATTTATAAGGCTGAGTTTCCAGCAGACTTCCACACTCGTATTTGACATAGATCGAGGTCCTCAAGGCAGAGACATACGCAAATATTCTCTCTACACCCGTGTATAGTTTTGCATCTTTATACAACATTCTTCAATGCAGATTTTCTGTGTTCCACTGTCTCTCTCTCTCTCTCTCTCTCTCTCCTCTCTTTGTTCATTGTTTGTCAAGGTCATTCGCTTTCACATTGCTTCACTCTGACAAAAGATTCAATAGCTCTATCAAGCATATTGTGAGAAATGCACTAGCTATGGAGGACAGAGGAACAAGAGACAGTGGTATTGAGTGAGATAATGCGAGAGAGTAGAGTGTACTTGTTGAACTAAAAAGATAGAGTGAAGGTACAACACTAGTTTAGGTCATAGGCTGACCTAACCTACCTTCCACCAACTAACTAGAGTTAGGCTAACTAGTCCCTGTCTAAAGACACTAGGTACATACACTCCATTGACACTTTAATAAGTGTCCACACCACATGAATTACATGGGCACTACCTAGAATTGGCAAATTCTAATATCCCCATGCAGTGTCAATTTAATGAAGTATAAGGATGATCAATCTCCAAAAGGTAATAAGTTCAAGGACTTTCGGAAAGCCTCAAACTACTCACGTGGTAATACTTGTCAGAAGTGGTGCATCAATGGAAGCATAAACAACATGTTGAAATAAACTGCTGAAACACAAGATGAGAAAGAATAAACACAAATACAGATGAGAACTCAGATGTATGCTCAAGAAATGGAATCCATATCAAACACAAGATTGCAGCATACAATAGTGAGTCACTGGTTGTGTGGGCACCTTGGCATCGGCTCCTCTCTCCTCAGAAGAATCCACAAATGATGGCTGAAGCATAGAAGAGGAGGAGGAGCCCCAACAATATATAGGTATAAAATGGGAGGAGCATTAAATGCAGTTGGCCAGCATTAAATGCTCCCTAACCCTAAAAAGGGCACCAGAAAATGCCAGAAAAAATACTGTAAAAAGGCCACAGCCTCTGCAGCACAGACTCACCCTGAGCTGACTAATTTGCTAACACCCTCTCTCAAATCAAGGGTGATCTGATATAATACAATAGTACAATGATGGGGTATCATAAACATACTACATAGAACCACCAGAAGAACCATGGATATCCAAGTAGTGAGTGGCCAGCCCACCACCAAGATGTCTTGGAGAGTATTTGATGTCGATGTCGATCATAACAACATCACCTGAAAATAGAGAAGAATCATAGCAGCTCTCGGTGTTATGTCACCTATGTCACGCAGGACACACAAGACCAATCTGCCAAACATGTCTTTGAACATGTGACCATGGAATCCCCGCCTTCGGCCAAAGCCGCCAAAGTGTCCCCTCATGTGGGCTCCAGACGAAAGCCTCCCGCTCAGTGTCAAGTAACTAGCCCATCATGAACCTGGATGTCAATTCTAGCTCCAGGATTTGTACTTGCCAGACTTCGGTCGACGCGTCAGGGATGTCCCTCTCTGGATCTTGTGCTTCTGTATAGACATGTAGATGAGGCACGACTGCCCCATCTCACCACCCTCTCACACTCCCTCTCTGGCACTGGAGAGTCGTGAGGGATGTTTGTATCACCACCACCAAAAAGCAGTTGAGGAAGGGGCCACTAAGCCCTTCCCTCGATCCAAAGAAGAGGATCCATTCCACACCTTGGACTTCGCCTTAGCTGGAGAATCGGGATCAGAATCTGAGGCAGATGATGACTCGTCGGAGGAGTTCGCATCGTGCTTCGTCTTTTGCTCCTTTTTCTTCTTGGAAGGCGCTAACTCTTTGCAGTCCTTCCTTAAATGACCTTTCTTGCCACATTGGTAACACTGGCCCTTCGACTTCTTCATTTGTGAACCCCTCTCGGAAGCTGCAAGTGCCTCACTTGAACCTCCGTAATGTGACGGAAGCCTCCCCCGTGGTTGCGAAGTAGCCTCATACTCAAGTAGCACGGAGGATATGTGAAGAAAACGGACAGGAGTTGTAGATGTCTGCGCCCGTAAAGCATTTGCCACTCCATCAAATTCTCGAGGAAGCTTGTAGAGTACCGTACCAACAAGATGTGCCTCTGATAGGGTAGACTGTATAGTACGAAGTTGGTCTTGGAATTAGATAACACGAAGTAGGAAGGATTGAATCGTATATTTGGATTCAAACTTTAGTTGTTGGAGTTGACCATACAGAGTAACGGCCCTCATGGTGGAAGGAGCCTCATACATTAACTATAACTTTGACCATACATCTAAAGCTGTCGTATAGGAGGTAACCGCCGGTAGGACTTCTTTGGAAATACACCGAAGTAATGCCGAATAAGCACGGGCATTATCCAAATCCCATGTAAGCACAGCCTCCTCATGATTATCTTCATCAAAATCAGATGGAACAGGAGAAGGTTGTTGAGGACGGGCCATAGCTCCGCTAACCATGTACCATAACCGCTTTTAATAAACCAAGCCTTCATCACCGCACTCCACTTGTAATAATCAAGTCCATGGAGCTTATCATTAGTGGATGTGCATGGAGGAGCCATCTGGAGAGGATATAGAAAAGGAGTAGAGTAAAGAAGGGATTGGGAGAGGGAACACAGCCAATACCACGAGCACAGACTGCAAAAAACAAGAGTTCACATGCAGGATAACCCAAAAACTGATCAAAAGAAGCCAAAATCTGCTGCACGAAGTCAAAAAATCAGTGGAAATCTGCTAGAAACAGCAAAAACGGCCTGTTCGGCCAGTTGCCCAGCCCAAAATAGTGCTGTAAACAGCAAAACGCAGGCTGCACACTGTCTAAATAGGTGTAGGGAATTGTCACCAGCAGCCTGATGAGGAAAACACAAGCAGCAGGAGGTGTTGGACAGGCAGGCGATGCATATGCTGATCAAAACGCAGAGTATGGAAGCCAAAATCTGGTCGCAATCAGGTTGACAGCAGTCGCCAGGGCAGCAGAGGGGTAAATCAGTACTGAAAACAGCAGAAACACAAATCCTGAAAAACTGATACCATGTCAGAAGTGGTGCAGCAATGGAAGCATAAACAACATGCTGAAATAAACTGCTGAAACACAAGACAAGAGAAAGAATAAACACAAATACAAATGAGAACTCAAATGTATGCTTAGGAAACGGAATCCATATCGAACACAGACAACAACATACAATTGTGAGTCACTGGCTGTGTGGGCAGCCTGGCACCGGCTCCTCTCTCCTCAGAAGAATCCACAAATGATAGCTGAAGTATAGAAGAGGAGGAGGAGCCCCAACAATATATAGGTATAAAATGGGGGGAGCATTAAATGTAGTCGGCCAGCATTAAATGCTCCCTAGCCCTAAAAAGGGCACAAAAAATGCCAGAAAAAATACTATAAAAAGGCCATAGCCTCTGGAGCATAGACTCACCCTGAGCTGACTAATCTGCTAACAATGCTTTGGTGAAAGTTTTTGCAACATTTTCTTGTGTGGGTACATACATCAAGCTGATCTCACGTGAATAGCATCTCTCTTTGACATAATGGTAATGTATTTGGCGAAGTTGCAACCCAGCGCATAAATTGGATGACTGCAACAACAATCAGGAGGATTGCAGGCAGATTGTCGAGTAGGGCTGTCGGCACATTAAATGGGCTGTTGGTTGACGAAGTAAGACCTGGGAGGATTGCAGGCAGTGTGACGATAGACGGGGCCGTAGGAAATGAGGTGGAGCTTTCTTGCTTTCTTGTCGGGCAAGAAAGCTAGGCTGCCCTATCATGTTGGATGCGGCCCTTAGCAGCATCTGTCAGAGTGCAGCGGTGCAGAAGCGTAGGACTGAGAGAGAGAGAACGCAGAGAGAAAAGGGAGAGAAAGAGACAGTGTACAATGAAGATCTGCTGTATAAAGAATGCTGAATACAAAGATATACACGGGCGCAGTGCGCTGGACTGCATGTCTCCACCTCGACGATGCGACCTGCTGTCCACCTCGAAGTCTGCTGCAATCTGCACTGTCTGCTGTCTGAAATCTGTGAACAGAGACAGAAATCTGCACGGCACCGGTCTGTAATCTGCGACAGAGAAGAATAGGCAGACTGCTGGAAACGTCGGCAATATATAGCCGAAAAACTGCCTGAAATGGGGCGCCAGAAATAGGGCGCAGCCTGGAATAAGTCGGCTGCAGGCAGTCGGACTGCCACGTGGCAGTCCGACTGCTGGTCCGACTGTGCAGCAGCCTGCTGGTCCGACTGTGCAGGCCTGCCTGCCCACCAAACAGGCTATGATCTCTAACAGCATCGCCTTGTCTCGCTGGATGCAACCCTTAGCAGCGGTGCCCTGTCTCCAAATCACGAGTGGACGAGATCGTTGCCGCTTGTCCCCAAGTTGTGAGTGGCCCTTAGCAGCGGTGCCCGTCTCTAGTCGCAAATTGCTCTAATACCAGTGTAGCGTAGCGGAACTCCAGTTTCAGTTGCCTAATGTAGGGAAGCATGAGGGACTGTCAATTCACCTCCCAACCTCGCTAAGTAAGATGCAGGAAGAAAAAATGTGTCTCCCCCTGCCAGCCGTCAATTTCTATGAGTTATACTAATTTTATAACTCATTTACTTCCTAAGCCCCCGGAACCCCGTACGGGCACCCAAGGCCCCCGGACGGTCATCTCTCGTGCTGTTTCCCCATAAGTTACATTTATTAATGTGACACCTCCAATGCCCTACATGGTAATCTGTCAGATGCCATGTCTTGTACTCGCTGTATTATAGTGAGGATCTGGAAAAGGGCCTCTGTCTTCATGGGTGTCCCAACAAACTCTGCTCTTAAGTATCTCGTGGGGCATCAAGGGTTTGCTGCATATCATGTGTGACAACTAAATAATTTTAGGCTGCTCTATCTGTGTCCAAGCTGATGTGGCTAGTGCAGGGGCCTGAACAGCTGCTGAATACATGAGAGCAGGAGTGACCATGGTGTCAAATACCACTTCCTGGTATATGGCTTTGGTGAGAGCAGGACCCATAACACTGGCAGCAGTCAAAATGTAGGCTGTAGCGATCTTTGAACAAGGGAAATTGGGTCACCGAGCCCTAGAAACAGGTCACCGAGCTGTATGACAAGTTGCCAGCAATAAATGGAGGGACAGAGGCAGCACACACAAATTTCTGGATCTCCAGCAAAGAACACAAAGTTGCAGTGGAGCAGGCAGCAGCAAATCAGGTCATCCAATTTGCAGCAAAGCTCGGGCAGAAAAATGCAGCGCTTTGAGGCTTGAGAAGAGTGAATAACAATATGCTGAGGAACTTGGCGCTCAATATGCAGCAAGCTTGGGGGCAGAAAAATGCAGCAATTTTAGGCCTGAGAACAGTGAATAACAATAGCATAAAGCACCAAAACCAGCAATACTGTCATCTGATACTATGTGAGAATGAGCAAGGGGAGTGGAAGAATCACAACTGCTAAACACTGAGAAGAATGAGCAGTGAAAGAGAGAACTCAAGAACTCAAATAATGAATGAATGGGCAATGGAGTCCATAGCACAACACATAAGATGTACTGTAAATATGAATGACACATGTACCTCTAGTCTTCCTCTCTCCAAGTGGATGTGATCTGATAAAAAAAGAATGGAGTATATTATATGGAGTCTAGGATGAGATACAAAGCCTGATAAAAAGCTTGACACCCATGAAATGTACACTGCCAACACACAGAGTTTCAATGTCCATTGTTAGTTAATACTTGAAAGGCTTGAATCATGATTCCCAAGTCACTGCATGAATGATGAAGGATTAAGGTTTACCTCTATGCAATCGAGGTTTACATGTGTTACCTCGCAACGTTGTATACTTTTTACCTCATACATATTTTACAGTGAGCCCATTGTGCAGGGTTTTTTCCAGCATGTGTGGAAGAATGGGATGGAAATCTGGTGGTATTTCCATATGTGGACTTGCTTTGTGGATGGTTGTGAATATTGGGTCCTTGTTGTAGGTGTTCCAACATTTCACTCACTATGCTGGGCTTTGGAAAGAGGATGAAATTCAATGCTTTTGCAATGTATTCTTCTGTCCTGGTGCTGATTGGAGAGTTTAATTCAAAGTCTCTATTGCCTGTCATGAAATATAAAATGGATATCAACATCCAAATCTTCTCAATGCCCACATAATTAAGGCGCCACATAAATCAAAATACTGGTTAGTTTCAAGCTGTGCTGTGTCAAACAAGCAACTAATGGAGACTGTTTTCTTTTCAGGTTCTGTTCTGAAACACACATTGGTCCTGTAGGACATGGACTTGCAACATGTGTTGGAGCAGCATCAAATCTTAGGCACTCCCGGCATGCCTGGACAGACGGGGATATAAATGATGTTATAGTAGATCTTGAGACATATCATCTGTATGATAGGTTGGGAATAGTAAGGCATGATGAAAGGTTGAAAGCGGACAGAATACCTGCTCTGGTGGAGCTTTGCATCCAAGCAGGAGTCGACCTTCCTGAGTATCCTACACTGAGAAGAACCAGGCCTGTACGGTTGATTGGGAGGAGAATTGTAGAGCAGTTTGACCCTCGTTTTGAGCTTGAAGAAGATACTGTTGATTTTACGTCTGATTATGCCTCAGAGATTGATGACATAGATCCTCATAATGATAATGAGGATAGTGATGCAGACAATGCCACACCAGGTGAACTGGAACAATCATTACCCATCCCAAAGTGTAGTATAAACATCAGCACAAAAATGAATTCACTGAGTGCAGAGGAGGTTGCAGCAGTGGGTGAAACAGCCTTAACAGCATGGGAGACCATGAGGAATGGTGTCAAAAAACTCATGAGGAGGTATCCAGTCAGGGTTTGTGGCTATTGCCCTGAACTGCATGTTGGTCCTCGGGGACACAAGGTGAGATTATGTGGAGCATTTAAACATCAATGGCGGAATGGGCAACATGGCTGGCAAGAAGCAACCATTGATGATTTGATTCCACCAAAATACGTTTGGCATGTTAATGACCTCCAAAATCCTTATCTGGTGAATGACTTGAGAAGATATTATGGGAAAACACCTGCAGTGGTTGAGTTGTGTGTTCAGGCTGGGGCTCCAGTTCCAGAAGAATTTAAACCAATGATGCGACTTGATGTTGTTGTTCCTGATGTTCATGAGTTGGCAAAGGTTCTATAAGACATGAAAAAATAATCCTGTTGTTTGCATCGCTGCGATAATAGATCATAAGAAATATTGTTACTTTGTCAGCTGAGAAACTGTCGTTTATACTTTCAAGATGGTAATGTAGCATGGGGTTTAGCATTGACAGTCATCTATACTACATTATTATTTTGGTTGGAGGTTCGGGTATTTCCCGAACCTCCATTTTTCTCCCGAACCTCCACTTCTTTTCCAAGCCTCTACTTCCAACCAAAATTTGAATTGCATGCGCATGAAAAATTTGAATTGCATGCAATGGTGGCTTTAATGCCCCCCACGTCTTCCCCTCCTCCCTCTCTCATGATGAGGATGATACATGATAAATATACGAGCTGCCTTCGATTCTTCGTTGTTCAGTGTTTGTGCAGGTTGGATCGTGCGTTGGGCGTTGAAGGTTCTCTCTCTCTCTCTTGGGCGTTGAAGCAGAGCGTTGAAGCTTGAGGCGTTGAAGGTTCTCTCTCTCTCTCTCTCTCTCTCTCTCTCTCAATCGTTGGCCTTCGCCGCTGCCTCCGCCTCAAAAATCCACCGCCCCGTCCCCCCCCTCTGGCGAAATCCGCCCCCCCCCCCCCCCGGGGCCGCCTGGGCACGCGGCCCTCCCAGTCCCAATAACCCCCCCCCCCCCCCCCCACCGGCCGCTGACGCATTTGCGCCCCCCCCCCCCCCCCCCCCCCCCCGGCGCCTGGGCACGCGGCCCCCCCCCCCCCCCCCCGGCTGACGCCCACCCCCCCCCCCCCCCCCCCCCCCCCCCCCCCCCCCCGGCGCCTGGGCACGCGGCCCCGCCCGCCCACACCCCCTCCCCCCCCCCCCCCCGGCTGACGCATTTGCGCGCCCCCCCCCCCCCGGGCGCCCTGTTCGTTTTTTATTTTTTATTAGTTATTATTACAGTTAGTTTTTTATTAGTTATTAGTTAGTTTATTAGTTATTGTTCGTTTATTAGTTATTATTAGTTTATTTAGTTAAGATTAGTTTTGTTATTAATTAATAATTAATATTGTAGATGTTAATGTTTATTATTAGTTTTGTTATTAATTAATGTTGTGTTATGTTAATATGTAGATGTTAATGTTAATAATAATATTATTATTATGTTGTTTTATGTTATGTTAATATGTTGTTTTTATGTTAATATGTTGTTTTATGTTATGTTATTGTTTATGGTAATGTTAATGTTATTGTTTTATGTTATGTTTATGTTATTGTTGTTATTGTTTATGTTATCGTTGTTAATGTTATGTTGATTGATAGTTGTGAATGTTATGTTAATGTTATTTATGTTATTTATGTTATGTTGTGTTATGTTATGTTTATGTTTATGTTATGTTATGTTGTGTTATGTTATGTTATTGTTGTGTTATTGTTATTGTTAATTAATTGTCTTCTATCCAATTATTATGTTGTGTTATGTTATGTTTATGTTTATGTTTATGTTTATATTATGTTATGTTATTGTTGTGTTATGTTAATGTTAATTTTATTAGTTAATGTTAATGTTTATGTTATGTTAATGTTAATGTTTAATGTTTAATGTTTGTTTATTTGATGATTTGATGTTATGTTATCTATTTATTAGATTATTAGTTATTTATTTATTAGTTATTATTATTAGATAGATTATGATTATGATTATTATTTTTTATATTTATTAATGTTAATGTTAATGTTAATGTTGTGTTATTATTGTTAATGTTATGTTATGTTTATGTTTATGTTATGTTATTGTTGTGTTGTGTTATGTTATGTTTATATTTATGTTATGTTATTGTTGTGTTATGTTATGTTTATGTTTATGTTATGTTATTGTTGTGTTATGTTAATGTTAATTTTATTAGTTAATGTTAATGTTTATGTTATGTTAATGTTAATGTTTAATGTTTAATGTTTGTTTATTTGATGATTTGATGTTATGTTATCTATTTATTAGATTATTAGTTATTTATTTATTTATTAGTTATTATTATTAGATAGATTATGATTATTATTATTATTTTTATGTTATGTTGTTAAATTTATTAGTTAATGTTTATGTTTATGTTAATGTTAATGTTAATGTTTAAAATGTTTGTTTATTTGATGATTTGATGTTATGTTATCTATTTATTAGATTATTAGTTATTTATTTATTTATTTATTAGTTATTATTATTACATAGATTATGATTATGATTATTATTATTATGTTATGTTGTTAAATTTATTAGTTAATGTTTATGTTTATGTTATGTTAATGTTAATGTTTAAAATGTTTGTTTATTTGATGATTTGATGTTACGTTATCTATTTATTAGATTATTAGTTATTTATTTATTTATTTATTAGTTATTATTATTAGATAGATTATGATTATTATTATTATTTTTATGTTATGTTGTTAAATTTATTAGTTAATGTTTATATTTATGTTTATGTTATGTTAATGTTAATGTTTAATGTTTGTTTATTTGATGATTTGATGTTATGTTATCTATTTATTGGATTATTAGTTATTTATTTATTTATTTATTAGTTTTTATTATTAGATAGATTATGATTATTATTATTATTTTTATGTTATGTTGTTTATGTTTATGTTGTGTTATTATTGTTAATGTTATGTTATGTTTATGTTTATGTTATATTATTGTTGTGTTATGTTAATGTAGATTTTATTAGTTAATGTTAATGTTAGGCATGTTTGTTTATTTGATGATTTGATGTTATGTTATCTATTTATTAGATTATTAGTTATTTATTTATTAGTTATTATTATTTGATAGATTATGATTATTATTATTATTGTTTATATTTATTATTGTTAGTTATTAGTTATAGTTATAGTTATTATTAGATAGATAGATTAGTTAGTTGGATTAGAAGTTAGAAGATTAGATAGATAGATAGATAACATAAGTATTTTACTATAATTATAATTATCTAATCTAATCTAAATAATCATATCATAATAATCATCATTCATCATTCATTTCATAATTATTTTATTTTATTATGTTTATTATTGGTTTATCTAAGTAATTTATTTTTTAGATTTTTTAGATTTGTTTATTGTTGTTTGACTAACTAATTAGTTAGTTTTATTGTTAGTTTATTGTTATCTATCTAATTAGTTTATTAGTTTATAGTTTTTTATAGATTATTTATTGTTATCTAATTAGTTTATTAATGTTATGTTAATGTTAATAGTTATAGTTATGTTAACATCTATCTATCTAATTATTATGTTATGTTTATGTTTATGTTATGTTATGTTAATGTTGATGTTGATGTTGATGTTGATTGATGTTATTAGTTAATGTTTAATGTTTAATGTTTATAAGTTTAAGGTTATGAATATGATGATTATGATTATGACTATTTTATTATGTTTATTGTTATTTTTTAGATTTAGATTAGTTTATTAGTTTATTGATGTTATGTTAATGTTAATAATGTTAATGTTAATAATGTTAATACTTATGTTAATATCTATCTAATTATTATGTTATGTTATGTTTATGTTTATGTTAGTTATTATTGTTAATGTTATGTTATGTTTATGTTATGTTATGTTAATGTTGATGTTGAGTTGATGTTATTAGTTAATGTTTAATAATCTTAATTTATGAGTTGATGTTTATAAGCTTAAGTTTATGAAAATGATGATTATTGATTATGACTCTTTTATTATGTTTATTGTTATCTATTATCTAACTAACTAATTATATAGTTTTATTAGTTTATCTGATGATTAGTTTATTTTTTAGATTTTTAGATATTAGTTTAATGTGTTGATTATTAACCAATGATTTTAATGTGTTGGTTATTAATTAATAATAACAATAACAACATAACAACATAACAACAATAACATTAACATAATTAGTTTCTTAGTTTACTAATTAGTTTATTGGTTTGTTTATTGTTATCTAAATAGTTTATTGTTATCTTTATCTAATCTAACTATTTAACTAAGAATAGTTTATTGTTATCTTTATCTAATCTAACTATCTAACATTAAACATTAACTAATTAGTTTTATCAGTTTATTGTTATCTAACTAATTAGTTAGTTTTATTAGTTTATTGTTATCTATCTAATCTAATTAGTTTGTTTATTTGTTTATTACATAGATAGATAGATATTAGATTAGATAAACTAATAAACTACTATTAGATAGATATTAGATTAGATATAGTCTTAGTTTATTTATTGGTTTACTAATTAGTTTATTAGTTTGATAATTAGTTTATTGGTTTATTTATTGTTATCTAATTAGTTTATTGTTATCTTTATCTAATCTAATTATCTAACTAACTAATTATCTAACAACAATAACATAACATAACATTAACACAATTAGTTTCTTAGTTTACTAATTAGTTTATTTGTTTATTTATTGTTATCTAAATAGTTTATTGTTATCTTTATCTAATTATCTAATCTAACTATCTAACTAACTAATTAGTTTTATCAGTTCATTGTTATCTAACTAATTAGTTTTATTAGTTTATGAAAATGATGATTATGATTATGACTATTTTATTATGTTTATTGTTATCTAACTATCTAACTATCTAACATTAAACATTAACTAATTAGTTTTATCAGTTTATTGTTATCTAACTAATTAGTTTATTGTTATCTAAATAGTTTATTGTTATCTAAATAGTTTATTTGTTTATTTATTGTTATCTAAATAGTTTATTGTTATCTTTATCTTTATCTAATTATCTAATCTAACTATCTAACTAACTAATTAGTTTTATTAGTTTATTGTTATCTAACTAATTAGTTTATTAGTTTATGAAAATGATGATTATGATTATGACTATTTTATTATGTTTATTGTTATCTTTATCTAATCTAACTATCTAACAACAATAACATAACATAACATTAACACAATTAGTTTCTTAGTTTACTAATTAGTTTATTAGTTTATTTATTGTTATCTAAATAGTTTATTGTTATCTTTATCTAATTATCTAATCTAACTATCTAACTAACTAATTAGTTTTATCAGTTTATTGTTATCTAACTAATTAGTTTTATTAGTTTATTGTTATCTATCTATCTAATCTAATTAGTTTGTTTATTTGTTTATTAGATAGATAGATAGATAGATATTAGATTAGATAAACTAATAAAAAACTACTATTAGATATTAGATTAGATAGATAAACTAATAAAACTAATCTAAATAATAAAATAAAAAATAAAATAATATCTTAGTTTATTTATTAGTTTACTAATTAGTTTATTAGTTTGATAATTAGTTTATTGGTTTATTTATTGTTATCTAATTAGTTTATTGTTATCTTTATCTAATCTAATTATATCTAACTAACTAATTAGTTTTATCAGTTTATTGTTATCTTATTAGTTTATCGTTATCTAACTAATTAGTTTTATTAGTTTATTGTTATCTATCTATCTATCTAATCTTTACTAAATATTAGATAGATAGATAGATATTAGATTCTATCTAATCTAATTAGTTATTAGTTAGTTATCTAATCTAATTAGTTAGTTAGTTAGTTATCTATATCTAATTTGATTAGTTTGTTTATTTGTTTATAAGATAGATAGATAGATTACTAAATATATTAGATAGATAGATATTAGATTAGATAAACTAATAAATAAACTACTATTAGATATTGGATATTAGATTAGATAGATAAACTAATAAAACTAATCTAAATAATAAAATAATATCTTAGTTTATTTATTGGTTTACTAATTAGTTTATTAGTTTGATAATTAGTTTATTGGTTTATTTATTGTTATCTAATTAGTTTATTGTTATTATCTTTATCTAATCTAACTAATTAGTTTTATTAGTTAGTTAGTTAGTTAGTTTGTTTATCAGATAGATTTATTAGTTAGTTAGTTAGTTTATCAGATAGATTACTAAATATTGTTATCTAACTAATTAGTTTTATTAGTTTATTGTTATCTAATCTAATATCTAATCAGTTTATATCTAACTAATTAGTTTATTAGTTTATATGATGATGATGATGATGATGATGATAATGATATGGTGATGATGTTTAGATTAGTTAGATGTTAAGGGTTATTGTTGTTATTATTATTATTTATTTAGATTTAGATTTTATTTAGATATTATTAGTTTATTATTGTTTGGATATTATTAGTTTTTAGTTTATCTAATTAATTATAATATGTAATGATGATGATGATGATTATTATTATTATTGTTGTATTGTTTATTAGTTTATTTATTGTTAGTTTATAATTAGTTTTATTAGTTTATTGTTATCTATCTATCTAATCTAATTAGTTTGTTTATTTGTTTATTAGATAGATAGATAGATAGATATTAGATTAGATAAACTAATAAACTACTATTAGATATTAGATTAGATAGATAAACTGATAAAACTAATCTAAATAATAAAATAAATAATAAAATAATATCTTAGTTTATTTATTAGTTTACTAATTAGTTTATTAGTTTGATAATTAGTTTATTGGTTTATTTATTGTTATCTAATTAGTTTATTGTTATCTTTATCTAATCTAATTATATCTAACTAACTAATTAGTTTTATCAGTTTATTGTTATCTTATTAGTTTATCGTTATCTAACTAATTAGTTTTATTAGTTTATTGTTATCTGTCTATCTATCTAATCTTTACTAAATATTAGATAGATAGATAGATAACAATAAACTAATAAAACTAATTAGTTATTAGTTAGTTATCTAATCTAATTAGTTAGTTAGTTAGTTATCTATATCTAATTTGATTAGTTTGTTTATTTGTTTATTAGATAGATAGATAGATTACTAAATATATTAGATAGATAGATATTAGATTAGATAAACTAATAAATAAACTACTATTAGATATTGGATATTAGATTAGATAGATAAACTAATAAAACTAATCTAAATAATAAAATAATATCTTAGTTTATTTATTGGTTTACTAATTAGTTTATTAGTTTGATAATTAGTTTATTGGTTTATTTATTGTTATCTAATTAGTTTATTGTTATCTTTATCTTCTAATCTAATTATCTAACTAACTAATTATCTAACAACAATAACATAACATAACATTAACACAATTAGTTTCTTAGTTTACTAATTAGTTTATTTGTTTATTTATTGTTATCTAAATAGTTTATTGTTATCTTTATCTAATTATCTAATCTAACTATCTAACTAACTAATTAGTTTTATCAGTTTATTGTTATCTAACTAATTAGTTTTATTAGTTTATGAAAATGATGATTATGATTATGACTATTTTATTATGTTTATTGTTATCTAACTATCTAACATTAAACATTAACTAATTAGTTTTATCAGTTTATTGTTATCTAACTAATTAGTTTATTGTTATCTAAATAGTTTATTTGTTTATTTATTGTTATCTAAATAGTTTATTGTTATCTTTATCTTTATCTAATTATCTAATCTAACTATCTAACTAACTAATTAGTTTTATCAGTTTATTGTTATCTAACTATCTAACTATCTAACATTAGTTTATTAGTTTGATAATTAGTTTATTGGTTTATTTATTGTTATCTAATTAGTTTATTGTTATTATCTTTATCTAATCTAACTAATTAGTTTTATTAGTTAGTTAGTTAGTTTGTTTGTTTATCAGATAGATTTATTAGTTAGTTAGTTTGTTTATCAGATAGATTACTAAATATTGTTATCTAACTAATTAGTTTTATTAGTTTATTGTTATCTAATCTAATATCTAATCAGTTTATATCTAACTAATTAGTTTATTAGTTTATATGATGATGATGATGATGATGATGATGATGATAATGATATGGTGATGATGTTTAGATTAGTTAGATGTTAAGGGTTATTGTTGTTATTATTATTATTTATTTAGATTTAGATTTTATTTAGATATTATTAGTTTATTATTGTTTGGATATTATTAGTTGGATATTATTAGTTTATCTAATTAATTAATTATAATATATAATGATGATGATGATGATTATTATTATTATTGTTGTATTGTTTATTAGTTTATTTATTGTTAGTTTATAATTTGTAATTTATTGTGGTCTTATTTTATTTAGATTTAGATTAGACAAGATAAACGTTTTAGGATATGTGGGTAAAACTATCCTTTGTCTCATTGATTGCAATTCGTAGGGCATTATTCAAGTTAGAAAACTATTGTTAATTATATTACTATTTACTTATTCGTGGTCGTGACTTTCATTGTTGAGAGATACAACTATCCTTCAGATCAACTCATTGCGATCTGTGGGGTTGGCATGGATGTGGTAGCCCTTCATGGCATTAAAAATTCGTTATTGACGTTTTTAAACTTAGGAGATTGTTTAGTGTGTGATTTATAATTTCATTGGCAGGGGTGGGGTATGATTTTCTAAGAAAGGATATTAGTTGGTGTGCACCGTGCAATGTTAGGTGCACCACCTAAAATACCAACTCATTGGTCATTGTGGCGTTGGCTTTGATCCTTGACTTTTCTCATTATAAAATGGATATATTCATTGTGACAAAAAGCCTAATGTCTCAATTAGGAAGCCATGAGAATTTGCTTGAAATCTAATCCAAATGCATCTTGAAGACCCACTTGAGTCCTGTGTGGGATAAATCTAATGTCAATCTAATGTCATCTACGATCTTTCACTGTTTGAGCATTGGAAGTTAATGCACGTATGTTTAAATTTAATGCATTGGAAGTTAATCTAATGTCATCTAGGATCTTCCATTCTTTTTAATTTTTAAGATAAGATAAGAATAGTTGATATGCACTTGGATGTTGACGTATGTGTTTTGCGCAGCATGGAAGAAAAAAATGCGTCTGTAGCAAATGTTGTGCAGTGCGCTCCCAGTGTGCAAACGAATGTGTGCAAAGGGAAAGAGGTTATAAGGAGGAAAGCAATTCGTCGTGCACTTAGGCATGTTGGAGGATATGAAAGTTCTGTTAGTTTTTTGAGATTCATTCATCGCTTCAATGGGCTTGAGAAGCAAGTGAAGGCACTGTTTCGACGTCAAAGGGCTTCGATTCCTCTTGGTGAAAGCATTGATAGCCGTCTACAGAGGATTGAGAGAATTTTGGAGGAGAAATACGAAGGGAACCTTTGTGATGGGGTGAGGATACATGATGAGTTGGAAGAAATCAAGGGTTACATGGGCGAGATATATGAGCATGTCCGAAAGTATTGGCCACGTATTGGATCCTTGGATGATCATGATGAGAAGATGAAAGATCTTATTGACAGTGCTGGTCGTATAGAGGATGGCGTATGTGAGTTAATTGCTCACAAGAATGAAAATGTTTCCCTTGATGTGCAACTTACTTCTTTGAAAGTTTCCCTTAATAGGTTTTCGGCAATGTTAACCCAGATGAATCACCGTGTGGGTTCATTCCCTTTCACTCGAGAGCATTGCCCTTGATATGCAATTTGCTTCTTTCAAAGTTTATCTGGATAGGTTTTTGACAATGTTAACTTGGATGAGTCGCCGCTGCATAAGCACATCCTTGAAAACCTCCATTTTGAAAAACATTGTCCATCTCTTTCAAATTGAAAATTGCTACATACTTGATATATATAATCTTTGTAAGACTTTTTAAATGAGTTGTGTAAAGACTTCTTAAATTGATGAAAACCTCCATTTTAATAAACATTGTCTATCTCTTCTAAATTATTAAGATTTTTTTATTTTTGATCTCAGTTTGATAGTTTAGATTTTCATATTTTCACCTTGGTATTCATCTTTGGATCTTTAACATGTTTGAGCCTTTGCCAAGATCTATGTATGGATCTAAACGAATGAACATCCATTAGTAGGGCTTGCACACACAGCGAGAGAGAGAGAGAGAGAGAGAGAGAGAGAGAGAGAGAGAGAGAGAGGGAGAGGGAGAGGGAGGAGGTAAGGCATGGCTATATATTTGGTGAGTGTCATGTGTACATGTGGATGAATGGACATCCATTGAAGAGGGGAATCATTAATTGGATTTTGGTGAGCACTGTGTATGTGTGTACCCATGCATGATTATTTACACGTGTTCGTGTATGACTGTTCTTTTGTCTTGGAGTCCAACACACTTTCAATTTAGGGTTTTCAATTGGAAATGTGTTTGTCTTCAATGGCTTTGAGATTTGAGGTTTCTCTGTTGGGACTCTTATACTTTATTGAAAGTTTCGTGCAGTCGTCATGGAACAAAGCAAAGCTATGGACGATGTTCCAGACATAGTGCATTCGACTCCATTGAATGCAATTGATTTGGTTGAATCAAAGAAAACAACGACAACATCATCTCTTCGACGCTTGCCTGCTTGGAGTCGTTCGCATGGGTATGGGAGATAGTTGTTATTCTAATAATTGTATTTTCACCAAGCTATTTTGTTCTTTTTTTGAAGATAGTCATTTGTGTATTTTGTTGCAGCCAAAATGTGGAGTTTAATAGAGTGAATAAAGTTAATGTGCGAAAGATGAAAGAAGTGGCGAGGCAACAGGGAGGCCATGTTAGTAAATTCACAAGGACATCAACGATCCGAAGAAACACAAAGGCTGCTTCAAGTTCTTTGGAGTTTAAAAGCCTCGAGACCAAGATGGATGAGTTGATGGAATTGCAGACGAGTTTATCCACACGTGTCGATCATGCACTTGCTATTTACTCTGCAGAGTTGCATGAACAAGCTAAGGGTTTATATGGTGTTGTGTGCGAGACAAAGCACACCCAGAGTGTTCTTCAACAAGTGTCGAGTGGTTTGGGCGGTGAAGTAAGAGAACTTTCAGCAATTGTCTCTGAGACAAGTAGGTTGATGAATTTGTTGTTGAATGATATGTGGGCATCGTTTTGGGGGCATGGAGATGATCGTGAGCCTATGATTTGCCAGAGGGGTTGTCGACTACCGTTTTTGCAGTTCCAAATGAATGTTAATAGGTTCAATGCCTTGCTACAACAATTGAGTCGTCAAATGAACGGTCCCAATTGAGGAGGATTTACTTGGCTGAGGCTTATGATCTATTATCGTCTCGCTTATATCTTGCTTGGAAGTGCTTGGACCAATATTTTTTTTGTAATGATGTGTGCTTCCTTTTTGTGAAGCTTATATTGGTTTTAATGTAACGATGTGATATTCTCTCTCTCTCTCTGTATGGTTTTAATGTAAGAATTCTATGGTCTAATTGTAATATTCTCTCTCTCTCTCTCTCTCCAGTATTTGGTTTAATTTATTGGTTCGATTTATTGATCTATATCTATAGTAGTTTATTTATAGATATAATTATTATGTCTTGCAATCTAGAGAGAAACTTCATTGGTTTTTGCTATGTAGTATGTATCAAAGAGTAATATTTTCTGAAAAATATGTTTCAATGTCTAGGAACTTGCTATGTATCATAATAAGATTGTGTATTTTTTCTCTTTTCAAGAGTTTGTAAATATTAAGTACATTTTTATTTTTAAGTATATTGTCTCTTTCTTGAGGTTTGATCTATAGAAATACTTATTATGTCTTGCAATCTATAGAGAATAGTTCATTGATTTAAAAATCCTAACGCTTTATAGTTTATTGCGCATTCATGTTGAAGAGTAATGTTTGGGTTTAAGTTATAGGTTGGGGGATCATGCGTCGGTTGTATATAGCTTTTTTTTTTCTTTGGGTTAGATATATCTAATTGTATAGAATATATAAAAATATATGATGATTCTAATTTTGACTATCGTTGTTCCTTGCACGTACGAGGATTGTGATGATTTAAATTGTCGTAGTATTTTTTGGATTATGTGATTCGAGATTGATTTTGCTTTTAAGTCTTTTTGAAAATATACTATTCCCAATCAAGACTCTCCTTGAAATAATGCATGTTTTCTCTTGATGTGCAGGCTCTGTGAGAATCCAAATAATATGGGATTAAATAATCAGAGAACTAGCAGGGATTATGTGTTGCGTATTCATAGGCATAGACTCAACTCCACACGATATAGACGACGACAAATTGCTAGGCTTAGGGCTCAAATGGCAGGACATGACCGGAGGGGGTATAAAGAGATGTGTTCTACTATAGTTGAGTGCCGGAACGTTTTGCAAGGAGGGGCTCTAAATCATGATAGCTTGATTCGTGAGAGACTTCACAGCTTGATTGAGCAGCAATTTGCTAATGATTATAATTGTGATGTTGAAAATCACCAGAACTTAGGAAATGCTGTGATTAATGAGTCACGTGTCAATAATGTACCGACCTTTAGTGCTCGAAATGGAGGTTTTTGCTCCATTTTACATGCTTTGCCTGCAATGGATATTCATCCTGCAACTACAATATTGCTATTTCAAGACCCGATTGTGCATTCCATGGGGAGTCTTTCTGAGATGTGTGAGCGATGTTCAGCTAAATTGTGGAGATGTGAGGCTCAAGTGCAGGGGTCAGTTTTGTTCGGTAAACATTGTTGTCGAAATGGAAAAGTAATGTTGCCACAGTTGCAATATCCACCACAACTATTGCATGATTTGTTGCATGGTATGCATCCTCAAAGCAGAGTATTTAAAAATAATATACGAGCATATAATAGTGCTCTTGCATTTGTGTCACTTGGTGCCAATGTTGATGAGCTTTTGCCTGTTGTGGGAAATTCTTATACCTTTAGAGTGCATGGCTCTATTTATCATCGTATAGGCTCTTTGATTCCTAATGTGCAACGACAGGAAAGGCCAAGATTTGCACAACTTTATGTTTATGATACTGAGCATGAGTTATCTAATCGGTTGGATGTTATGCCTAATTTATTGCCAAACTTGCTTGGGGAGCTTCAGTCTATGATGCATCAACACAATGCATATGCACAAGCTTTTAGATCCGTGGGTATGCAATTGCAAAATAATCCCTTGGATGATTTGAGAATGACTATTTTTGGGGTTCAACATGCTAATAGACAATACTCAGTTCCAGTGGCAACTGAGGTTGCGGCTATCATGCCAGGACAAGGCGATGAGAATACTCTTGATCGTCGAGATATACATGTTTATAGTCGGGATGGACGATGTATTGCTATTTCAAACTTGCATAGGGCATATATGCCAATGCTATACGTCCTTCTTTTTCCTATGGGTGATGATGGTTGGCATGTAAAGGTACCTTATAGTGGTGTTAATGTTCCAATTAATATACATGGATTATCTAATAAGGACTGTGTTACTCAGATGCAATTTTATGCATTTCGACTACAAGTGCGTGAGGACACTGAGGTGTGTATGTTGCGGGGTGGCCGATTGTTGCAACAATTTATTGTTGATGCTTATTGTAGTATAGAGCAATGTAGGTTAGCTTGGTGTCGTCAAAATCAATCAGTTTTACGCTCGGAAGTTTATAAGGGCTTAGCAGATATGGTGGGAGTGATGGATGATGGGCCGATGGGGATTATTGGTGCCTCTGTTGGTAAAAGGGTGGTTTTGCCGTCTTCTTTTACTGGTGGGCCAAGACACATGTATCAGTTGTATCAGGATGCCATGGCTATAGTGCGAAGTAAGGGAAAACCTGATCTGTTTATAACGATGACATGTAATCCAAAGTGGTTAGAGATAACTAATGCTTTGTTGCCTGGACAGACTGCTTATGATCGTCCGGATTTGACTGCTCGGGTATTTCATAAAAAACATGCTGATATGATGCATACATTGTTGAAAAGGAATCTGTTTGGAAATGTTGCAGGCTATGTTAGTGTGATTGAGTTTCAAAAGCGGGGGCTACCACATTCTCATACTTTGCTAATTTTGGAGCACGCTTTTAAACCCTCTGAAGCATGCCATTATGATAGATTTGTTTGTGCTGAGTTTCCTGATAGAGAAAAGTTTTCAGCTTTGTTTGAAACTATCTCAAAATGCAATGTCCATGGTCCTTGCGGTGTAATGAATCCCAAGAGCCCTTGCATGCGCAATGGTCGATGCACTAAAAAATTCCCTCGGAGATTTGTGAATGTGACAACTGTTGATAGCTCTGGCTATCCTGTTTATAGAAGACGAGATGATGGAAAGACAGTCACAATAAAGGGTAATACTATTGATAATCGATGGATTGTTCCATACAATCCGTACTTGAGTAAAAAATACAATGCACATATAAATGTTGAGGTATGCTCAACGGTGGCAGCTGTCAAGTATTTGTATAAGTATATATACAAGGGACATGATCGTGCAACGATTAAATTTTCTGTTGGAAACTCAGGATTAAATGGTACGACCTTTCGTGAAGTAGATGAGATCGAGAGTTATTTAGATGCACGGTATGTTTCTGCTTCGGAAGCGTGTTGGCGAATATATGACTATGCATTGCACAATGAGAAGCCTGATATACAGCGGTTGCAGGTGCACTTGCCTGGTGAGAATTATGTGGTGTTTCAAGATACAGACAATATATCACATGTTATGCAGAATGAAGATATCAGGAAAACTACTCTTACGGAATGGTTTGTGTGCAATAGTGTTCATCCAGAGGCTAGAGCTATACGGTATCAAGACTTCCCGATGTATTGGGTGTGGAATGCACAACGAAAGGTATGGACGAAGAGAAAGCGTGGAAATACGTGTGGTCGAATATACTTTGTGCCGCCCACATCTGGTGAGCGTTATTACTTGCGAATGCTCTTGACAGTGTCTCGAGGATGTATGTCTTTTGATGATTTGCGTACT
Source organism: Lygodium microphyllum (assembly GCF_053477565.2). Lineage (NCBI taxonomy): Eukaryota > Viridiplantae > Streptophyta > Polypodiopsida > Schizaeales > Lygodiaceae > Lygodium > Lygodium microphyllum. The sequence goes on from NC_141136.1 coordinate 6,241,521, forward strand.
GTTGGCAACGTGGTGTACAACACCTTTAAGGAAGCCTGCATTGCAAAGGGCATGTTAGAGGGTGATGATGAGTGTGTTGTGTGCTTGGAAGAGGCTGCATCTGTACAAGTTGGTGCCCAGTTGCGTGCTTTGTTTGCTGCAATTTTGGTCTTCTGTGAGCCTGCACAGCCTGGTCAGCTCTGGGATAGGTTTATGTCACCGATGGTGGAGGATATTTTGTATAAGTTACAGCTAGAGCATGTGCATATATCTTCTGCAGTTCTACAACAAGAGGCATCAAAGAGGGCTTTATTGCATCTTCAGGATCTTTTGCGACAGTATGGGCGAAGATTGTCTGACTTTGATGGATTGCCAGAACCTCATCGAACAGATTCTCAGTTGTGTGCTAACCCTCTTTTAGAAGATGAATATGCATATGATATACTGGAGCAACGTAGAGTTTGTGTTTGTATGGAGGCAATGTTGAATGATGGACAGAGGGTTGCATATGATGCAGTTATGGGTGCCATTGGTGGAAACTTTGGGGATGTTTTTTTTTTGGATGGTCCCGGTGGGTCTGGAAAGACGTTTCTTTACAAGTGTTTGCTTGCTAGGTTGCGCAGTGATGGTCATATAGCATTGGCAACGGCATCATCTGGCATTGCTGCTTTGCTTCTGCAGGGCGGTCGTACTGCTCACTCAAGATTTAAAATTCCATTGGATCTATGTAATCGATCCACCTGTAATATTCCTGTTCAGAGCGATCTTGCTCAACTTCTCAGACAATCGAGCCTTATTTTATGGGATGAGGCTCCCATGATGCACAGGTTTGCATTTGAAGCTGTTGATAGAACTTTAAGAGATATTATGGGCTGTAATAAACCATTTGGTGGAAAGGTTACTTTGCTTGGGGGTGATTTTAGGCAAATCTTGCCCGTCGTGATGAAGGGCTCTCGTGAAGATATTGCTAATGCGGCACTGTGTTGCTCTCATTTATGGCAGTATGTTAAGGTGCTAAGGTTGTCTGGGAATATGAGAATGTCAACCGTTGGTGGTGTAATGGATAATGGATTTGTTGGTTGGATTCAAGGGATAGGGGATGGAGTGGGTATTACGGAGAATTGTGATAAGTTACATATTCCATCTAGCATGGTATTGAAAGGGTGCTCTATTGAAACCTTGGTTAATAGTGTGTACGGTGAAGTATCCGTGGTGAGAGACTTTGGGGCATATTTTAGTGAGCGTGCTATACTTGCAGCACGGAATACAGAGGTGGCTTCTTTGAATCATTGTGCATTACAATCGATGCCAGGAGAAGTTGTACAGTACTATAGTGCGGATTCAATTGCAGAGACAGGTGATAGCTCATTTTTATACTCTGTAGAGTATTTAAATACATTGGATCTTGGAGGTGGATTTCCTCCCCATCTATTGTTGCTAAAGATGAATGCACCTATTATTCTGCTTAGGAACTTAAATCCAGCAAAAGGTTTGTGTAATGGTACACGGTTGATGTGTAAGGCATTCAATAAAAAAGTGATAGATGCTGAAATAATAACAGGGACAAATGTAGGGGAGCGAGTTTTTATTCCTAGGATCACTTTTATTCCTGGCACCTTGCAGTTTCCGTTTGCTATGAGGCGGAGGCAATTTCCTATTCGATTGGCCTTTGCTATGACAATCAATAAGTCGCAAGGCCAGACATTGTCTGTTGTTGGTCTTTACTTAAAGACACCAGTATTTACACATGGACAGCTGTATGTTGCATTTTCAAGGGTGAAATCCTCATGTGGTGTGAGGGTGTTATTAGATGAGGATGGAAGCACTGTGAATGTCACGACGAACATTGTGTACAAGGAGGTACTTCAAAAGATGCAATGAGGTGCATTGCTTTTTTGCAAAGATGCATACGGAGATGAGTTTTTTGGAGAGTGGAAGATATGCTTGCATTTTTTTAGAGATGTATCTATTGAATTTTGATGGCTTCGTAGTCCTTGCTTGGTGTGTAGGTGAGATAGCCTCAAAGCTGTATTCGGTTGGCATATACTCGATCGTAATTGAGTATATATTCCCTGCACTGTATATAAGTGTTTGCTTGACTTTTGCAGATGCCTACTCCAAGCTGGGGTTATTATCCAGCTTCTGAGTATCAGAAGGAACTGCAGTGTAACTTGCGCGCAGTGACAACGGATGATATTATAAGAAGAACGCTTGCAAGGGTCATTGAGCGTTTGTATGATGATGTCAACATAGAGATTTTACTTCCAGTCTTTATTGAGGTGGTGCATTGTGGGTATACTCAATGCTTTCGAGTGCATATGGGTGAAGCTGAGCAAGACAAGAGGTTTCGGCGATCTCACACTGATAGAATACCAAGGGGGTGGTCGGCGTATGAATTTAAGGATCTCAGTTGTTTTGTGACGCTACATCAAGCTGTGACAATGCCTGCCAAGGGGTTTGCAAGTGTTAAGCCAGGTATTGTTATTCCAATATTAAGTGATCTTTGTCAATATTGTTGGATATGTTCATATTTACGTTGTGAGCTTTTAAAATTTTAGGTGCAAGAAAGAGAGGAAAGACTATCATGTCCCCTGTACCATCACCGGGACGAAGAGTGGCAATGGGACTTGCTTCTCCTGAGCATGCTGTGTTGGAGGATGGAATTTTCCCCAGTGATTCCTCAAAGAAAAGAAAGCTTCATTTTGGTTAGGCCCGATGAAAAGTTTCAACATCTTTGTAGCGTTTGGATGTAGATATGTATCTATATCTACTTATTATAGGTGTAGATACTTGGATTTATGGTACAAAGTTTTCGGCTCTGAAGCAAGGTTTGGTTTTGGGCTTTACTTCACCTATCTGTATTTGATGCTTGGATATGCTTAAACTTTGTGGTTCCTTTCAGTGTAGCAATGTTATTTCTGATTGTAACGTCGAATGATCATGAAGAGCTACTTCTAGCTATTGCGCATAGCAGGTGTTGTTGTTTTAATGTTGAGTGGTGATTGGACTTGCTTCGCCTGGCCATACTATATTGAAGAGCGGAAATACTATTATGTCCCTGTACCATCAACAAGACGAAGAGTGGCGATCGGACTTGCTTTGCCTGGCCATGCTATGTTGGAGAGTGGAAAATTTTCCAATTATTTCTCAAAGAAAGAAAAGCTTCGTTTTGGTTAGACCCTATGGGAACTGTAAATTTTTTTGTAACATTTGGATGTAGATGCATAGGCACAATCATGGAGTGACACTTTGTGGTTTGTTGATACTTGAAATTGTGGTGCAAGGTTATTGGTGTAGTCTCTAGAAGAAACTTTGGTTTCGGGCTTTGCTTCACCTATGTGGGTTATTAATACTGGGAGTTTGCATGCAATGCTTGGACAAACTTAAATTTGTGGTGTGGCTCATATATCTTTTATTTGTGGTTTGTTTCACCGTAGGAATGTTATTTCTCATTGTAACATCCAAGGATACAAGTTGTTTCTATAAGTTTTGCAGAGCAAGTATAGATACAAGTCTATAAGTTTGGTGCATGGTCATTGCATGTATATATGAGTCTATGTACTCCTTGATGCAAATGCATATTTGGTCTTTTATACATGAGAGAGAGAGAGAGAGAGAGAGAGAGAGAGAGAGAGAGAGAGAGAGAGAGAGAGAGAGAGAGATGTTCCATACATAGTGCATTCGACTCCATTGAATGCAATTGATTTAGGAGTGATTGAGTGAGTGTGGATAGAGGGGGGAGGTGTAAATGGGATGAGAGATAGAGGGGTTGTGAGTAGAGGAGAGTAAAGCATGCGATGTTTTTGTGATAGCATTATCCACTGTGCGATAGGGAAGTGAAGCTGCCGTGCGATATAGAGGAGAGTAAAGCATGCGATGTTTTTGTGATAGCATTATCCACTGTGCGATAGGGATGTGAAGCTGCCGTGCGATATAGAGGAGAGTAAAGCATGCGATGTTTTTGTGATAGCATTATCCACTGTGCGATAGGGATGTGAAGCTGCCGTGCGATAGCACGGCAGCTTCACTTCCCTCGCACCCCGCTTCGCGGCAGCGAAGCTGCCGCGAAGCGGGATAGCGTTCCTTGCGCGCGAAGCGCGCCAGGAACGCTAGTATATGTCAAGGTGATCAAGGATCAGTCAATTACTTTGTAATATGTCAAGTTAACTGTTGCTTTATTTTAGGTAGCCAGCCTGCTTGAAGATTGGAGCACAAAAGATTTCTTTAGCTCTCGTGTTCAAAAATATAATTTTGGTTTTCTCTAGAACAAGAACACAGGTAATAGCTACAAAAGCTTAAAGGAGAGAAGTTAAACTATTTGAGTCTATGATATGGGTTTGCTTAACCGCAGAGTACTTCCAAGTACTTGAGCAGTTTGTACAGAACCTTTCCGAGTCCTAACAAAAGATAATGTGGACTCTTCAAGATATCCTAACAGTCCAATCACTCTTGATGAAGCACCGGCAGAACCTCTGGAATATGACCAAAGTCATCTTATTTTACCCTGAATGCATATGCTCTCTCTCTCTCTCTCTCTCGTTTAAACATTCAAATTTAAAACTGCTGAGAGGAAGGTTCAACACCTGATTTACAAAAGTTTCATTAACTTGAAATAAAACTTTTGTTGAAGCCTAATGCATCTGAGCATGAAGTTTTGACACATTACTCACCAACAGACCCATTCTTTATTGTGTAAATTACCTAAGAACTAGGGGGCAGAGAATATTGTCCAAAATCTCCCTTTAGGGATTTCAACTTAGCCCAAATTCACCTGCATTTTTAATGAGGAGTGGTATTTCACAAGATTAGCTATGCCAAAGAATCTCGAATAGATAATAGAGGCACAATAGTGTAAGGCCAGTGTTCTTTGGAGGAACAACCTTGGTGTCTAGGATAATACGTATAGACTTTCAAGAAACATGTTTATGTGCATATAGATGGATCTACTTGGTTGGGGAAAGACCTTGTGGCAATGAGGTAAGCTAAGAAATCTAAGTTTGTTTTAAACTTAAAGCAGCTCATAGTTAAAGTTTGATTCAAGTTGAATGGTTATTTGACCTTGGTTTATCAAATGAGTTGATTTCTAGTTTGGGAAGAATGTGTGGGTTTAACCTATGCCATAAGTAGTACCAAGTAAGGTCTTCACAACAAAGCACCTTAGATTCCATTATTCAATGCTAATTAATATGGATCTTGCTTAGGAAAAATTATAACAGTAGGAGTATTGGATACAAGTTGAATAGTTCTTTAGCTTCGTTTTTGGAACACATTGATTTAGCATTTTAAGGAACTTTGTCACAACAATCTTATTTGGTGATGCTTCATGGTGGAAACAAAAAACCCTTCTTGTGAGAGCGCCAAACATAAGTGAAATTAGTAGGTAGCAGGCATGAAGGCAAGCGAATGCATGGTAAACTCAAAGAAGAGAGGAGAATGATGGACTCATAGAACTCATGAATTGGAAATGGAATCCGTTGTGAACGCATGAGAACAAAAGTACAATGCCACTAGGGTAACCAACATTCGAGAGTTTTGTATACAAGTTGAATAGTCATTTAGCTTATTTTATGAAACAAATTGACTTATTTTAAGGAGCTTCATCATGATGATCTTATTTGGTGATACTTCATGGCACAAACACAAAGCATCTATTATTGTAAGAGTGTCAAACAAGAGTGGAATCAATAGACACAAGGCATGAATGCGAACACATGGATGCTAAACTCAAAGAAGAGGATAGGGTAATGCACATAAAGAGAACTCATAAATTGTCAATGGACTCCATAAGGGAAGCATGAGAGCAAAGGTACAATACCACTATGGTAACCAACACTCAAGTGACCAATAGTATTGTCTCCTATCTCTCTTTCGAAGGAAGCAAGTGGGATGGATAGAGGGGTGAGGACAATATAAAGGCAGTAGTGGAGACATTCAGAACATGTCGGGCATCATAATAATAGGCCAACCATGCGAAATGCAATTGTTTTCCATAGATGATGCATGCCACTCATATTGTCCTAATGTGTTGACAACTAAGGCCCAATGAAAAACAATGCTTATGCCCATAGTATGTATAAAACTAATACCCTCTCTTAGATAATGGGTGAGCAATATAATCAATGTACAATGAGGATACAATACAAGTTGCTAGGAACCATCACCATGTCCCATATCACAATAGGGAGTTTGCTAGAAACATGTAACACCATAATACATCAAACAATGATAAAAGATAAGACCATGGATACCAAGCCTTGAATGATCAAGTAGCTTGTATATAGGTATAGCAATAATGGCATTATTTAGAATAAACCGCTGACAATATCCTATATATGATGGGAACACTGTGTGCATTTCAATTACTATCCCATGGATTAGAAATCTTGTTGTAGTTTTCCGTAGAGGGACTCACTAAGACTACATTATGGTCCATCCATCAACGTTGTAGTTGATTGTCTTTGGCTTTTCCTTTGAGGCTTCATTTTCTAATTTGTTGTCAGACTCCTCTTTGTTTGATGCATCTTCCAGAGAGTTTTTGTCATCTAATAGTCCTAACCTCTTAGGGTTTTGAGAGGCTAAGTCCACACAATTATTTGTTAATTTCAATCCATGCACATTCGTCTCGCTCCAATTTTGCACTTTTGAGATCTCTTCAAGTAGCTTTAAGTTTGTTGCTAAGGGGGTTGTGCTTAAGTTGACCCATAGGAACGTCAAGGTTCTAGTGATTTTGAATTTATTCCATAGAGTTTTGTATGGCATGCCAAACATATTTTCTTTTGTTGATGAGCTTAACATCATGTAGATTCTTGCAGAGGGCAAGTCTCCAAGCTTGGTTTGGCTGGTAATTGCTAGCTCCTCTTCACTTGGTCTCTCATTGACCATCTTCTATTCTTCCATGTCTAAGAAGGGAAGTTCAATGGTTGCAAGTATGTCCATCTTGTCTCTATAGCCTTTGAGATATGGGATGTATTTGTTTAAAGGTCTATGCATAGAGCATTGTGTGTTTGTTTTAAGGAACAAATGGTATTGAGATAGACTACAAAAAGTCTTCCATGTTTTCATCTCCACTTGGATTGCATGCATGCAATTCTTCAAGGATACTAGTTTGTTGCTCTAATCCTCTATTAGACTAGCATTTCTCATGGTCCTACTAGGAGGCCATAATCTACCCCTTTTATAACTATAAAATCCATCAAGAATTTCCAATCTTGACCCACCAATCTCGTAAGACTGTAATAGCTTTGACCTTGGGTCCATCTACAGCAACCAAGTTGAAGTGTACATGCTCAATAAATGGACTATCCTATGTTTGGGGTACAAATGAATTTAGTATGTTCACCCTAGCACCTGTGACAATAATCCCTCTTTAGTTATGTCACCTAGGGCAAATATTGGTAGTACATAATGTCTTTCAGCTCCTTCCTAGAAGATATCAACCCCTACATCTCCAAGTGTTATTGTGCTTGGGATGTAAGCACTTGGGTTGAGTTGTTGAAAAGTAATATTTGTTAGAATCATTTTTGACGTCCTTTCTATCCATGATTTGAGAACTCTCGGCATAAGTTGGTTTTGTTTAATAGAATTTTAATGGGAAATGGTACATGTATGGAGATCAACACTGCGATACATTCTGGATCCAAATCCTTGAACCTATTTAGCTTGGTTTTACGAGTTTTTAAGCACTAAGGCTAAACTCAACTCTTTCTCTTGAAACTACTCTTAAGCCACGATGGCCTGAGCTTTTTCCAATTCTACACTTTTGGGGTTTTCTGTGTTGTGGTGGCAATTTTAGCTTCAGCTAACTGCCTTGACACGTGTTGTTGTTGAATCCACTTCACTCTTGAGGATTGCCTTGGTAGTCTATCTCCTTGAACTTTTCTTATGGTTTTTCTTCCTATCAATGCTCCATCAAGCATTGATGGCGTAGAATGGCTAATCCATACCTTTTTTTTTAGCCTTCATCATTACATTCAATGGAATGGACCAATAGTCCTCATGCAAGGATCCAATCCCAAATAAGCTTAAAGAACAGAGGGAATGATTCATTGATGCTTGTTGATTTCGGTGATGGGAAAATAAGTGTGTGATTCCACACTATGGATGTCTTGGCTCTGGTTTAATGTTTTTGTTGGACTCATTTTCCTTGGCATTGAGATGATGCCCGAGTTGATTGCAATGCGCATAAGATATCTCTTCCCAAGTTTCCATCATTCTTCGGCCTCCGCTTTGCCCAAGGATTATCACTAGAATCAATATGTAGTCTAATGAGACTAGAGTACCTTCTTTGTCATAAGAGACATAAGGATTCATACAAACTAGTTCATCATTGAGTGATTTGTTCACATAGTGGGTAGGAACAATACGAGACAGATTTGTAATCATTGAGCATGGTGGCATTGGATTCCTTGTGGAATTGATATCTCCCTTAAGTGTAGTGGGTCCTTACTCATTTCGAGTAGGAAAAGCTAACGGTGCTCCCTTGGCATATCATAGTCTTCTATTGGTTTGATAAGGATTATTAGCATAACGGTTGGAGTATAGAGAGATCTAGGAGCATGGCACACTATTGCATAATGGATGTACCTCCCACAATTTGAGCAAACCTTGTTTCCTTGCTCAGGGCATTCTTATTGTAAATGATTACCACCATAGTAGATATAATGCAAGTTGATTCGATTGGGCCTTAGGCAAGTGACATCGTTACATAATGAGTGGGCAAAGGTCTTCTTTAGCAATAGGTATGTGCATGTAATGTGCATTTTCATAGTCTTTGTTGTAGAAAAACTCAGAATAGCTCAAAGATAGATGGAAAACAATATTATCGAGTTCTTCCTCATAGGTAGAGGGTTGATATAAGATTGAGCATGTGCTCAAGCTGTGTCCCATTATCTTGCCAAGTTTCCTCCCTATATGTCTTAAAGACACCTCAAAGTTATATGAAACATAGAAGGATGCTATGGACTTGATCACATGCTCGAGCTCCCTCTCAAATGCATCTAAAAGAGAAGGAAGTCAATATACCAAAAAAGGCAGTGTTGATACCAGCTTGAGCATGTGCTCAAGCTCAATTAGAGTGGGGAAACTATGATATTGCCCTTAGAGATGGAGGGAAACTACATTACCAAGCTCCTTTCCAGTGAAGAGTGGATCCAAGATTGAGAGCATGTTGTCTCATTGCCATCTCAATGAGAGAGGAGGTACTATTTTGCCATGCCCTCAAAGACTAAGGGAAAACAATATTATCAAGCTCTTCCTGTTAGATAGAAGTTTGACACAAGCTTGAACACATGCTCAAGCTATATCCCATTATCTTGCTAAGATTCCTTCCTCTATGTCTCAAAGACACCTCACAAAGTCATATGAAACATAGAAGGCTCAAGCTCCCTCTCCAATACATCTAAAAGAGAAAGGAAGTCAATATAAAAAAGACAGTAGCGCTAATAATAGAGGGGAAAATTTTGAGAGGCAAGGTAATAGAGTATGTGAATTTCTTTACTAGATAGTAGATACCTAACTTCATTATTCTCTTGTTTATGAATTGCTACCCCCAACTATTAGAAAGCTTGCTATATTTGACTTGAACATGGCACATTCAAATAGGTGACTAAGGCAAAGAGACCAATTGTCTGTGACTCCCTTAGAATTGGTGGGTATGCATTGGTTCATTTTGAGGCCACAACTAGAAATGTGATATGCAATTTTTGTTTGATATTGCTATTTGTAGCTCAATCCAAGAGGACAATATAAAGGAATTGCTGATGCTTGGAAAGTAAAAATGTAAAATACAAGGTGGACGTGTCTTAAAATTTGTGTTTGAATATGCACAAAGCAAATGTGAGACACAAGGTGTTGATCCATTGAAGGCTAAAAAGAAAGGGAAGGAAAAGAGCCTCAATACACCATTTATCAAGCATTTTGATGATATTGAATGTGGTAGCACTTTATCATTCAAAAACAACCTTGTTTGTTGTTGATAATATCATAGAAAACACGTGGGTCAACGCACCTCATTTCTTCACAAGTATATCAAAATTGGAGGGTAATCCTATGGATACTATCCTTCTAGATACCTTGTTACCTTAACTCACAAACTTAATTGCTTTCAAAGGCAACATCCAAGATTTTGTCAAAGAAAACCACTTTCCTTCTCCACGTATGGAAGGAAATTGACACCTATAGGTTGTATTGTAATGTTATAAATAGATAGTATGACAATACACATAGCTCAAGAATTGCTAGAACATATATGTCAAAGTCTCTAATGCAGTAATACTTGCGACATAGAAGAGCATCCAATAAGAAACTCCAAAATTGTGAAATCTATAATCTGCAATTTATGTCAAACAACATTTTAACAATCTATCATAGGTTATTAGTGCTTGCTAACCTACATATATCATCTCTACATTGAACTCTATAATTCTTAACATGTTTAAATATTGTAAATAATATGTACAGAACTATAGACAACTATGAAAAATCTTACACATCACTTATAAGTTTAAAACAAAGCCTAAAATAGTCCTAGATTAAAAAATCAAGCAAACTAAGCCCTTATGGATTTCGCAATAAATTTTCAACCTCTTCACACATATGAATCTCGACCGAAATGAAGATCATAGGGATTTCTACCTAGCAACTCTTGGTTGGAGACTCCCATCCACTTTCATACTAGTTTATGGAGCTATAAGGAGAATGGAGATTGTGCATGCATGCACATGTGTGTGAGTGCCCCCCCTCTTGCCCAACACACACACACACACACACACACACACACACACACACGCACGCACGCACGCACGCACGCACGTACGCACGCACACACACACACACACACGCACACAGAGCTATGTTTATGGTGCTTCTAATAACTCTCTCGTGAGCTACACCATATTGCCTTATCAGTCAAATAATAAAGAATGATTGTGTACATCTATAGTTAGGGCTAGTAAATAAGATGGGTAGTTGACCACATTGGCCTTTACCCCAACACAAGTCACTTGTTATAGGCTAAGAGTTGTAAGAAAGAAGTCAAAGGGCTAGAATCTACCCTCAAGTTATTTCACCTCAAGGGTGGTTTTCTACAAGAATTTGAGTTGGGAAGAGGGTTTGGCATGTCAAGATAAAGCAATTCAAGGTAAAGTGCAAAGGAAACCTTTGTGGTGTGATAGTGGTTATTGAGACCCAATAGGATGCAAGAAAGAAGATTGCTAGACACAAACCTACCCTCAAGTTATTTTACATCAAGGGTGTGAGAAACTTCTAAACCTCACACTTGGGCTTTAAGTCAAGTGTTTAAGTGATACTACTCAACTTACTACCATAGGGGAGGTCTACTAACAAGGATCTCATTACATCGGTGATATCATATCCTAAGAGAAGTTTATCGAAGAATATCTAATGATGATGGGATATGGTGGCTTGTATCCTCAAATAATTCTCCAGGTGATCCCTAGCACCAAGATATTGGGGGCTTATAGTTCTACAATTTTTTTTGGCTTCATCAATTGTCACCTTTGGGAGTGCTCTACTCAATTGCGATAGGTGATGAAGCCTCTACCATTGGTGGTGGGTCACTTAATACCACTTAAGGTTGGGCTAGTGAATCCAAGTGTCTATAAAGATCCTAAATATAGAGTCCTCGGTATCTTTGATTGAAGGCCATTTCATGGTGAAGTAGTCCAAACCCATCCTAGATTACAAAATTGCAATGTCCTCATATTCTAATTTAGTAGGTCATCTACATAGGTAATGCTCATGTATCTCCACCTCCAACTAGAACCTCTAACATATCTTGCTCATTTTCTCTTTGAATTGTATACCTATTTCTTAAATATGACACGACGAGGATCACATTTGTCCTATGGCACAATACATTTCAAATTACGTGTTCACATGATAGGATAAAAATATTGTCGATAGTGGAGTGCTTTAAACTAAATTGCAAGACCAGAATGGAGGCCAAAGAAACCTTAGATGGCAAAAATCACTGCTCTTTGAGCTCACCAAGTTTCACATCAAAATCGGATAGTATAGCCCTACCAGTCTAAGGAGCCTCATGTGGCTATATTCCAGGGCAAATAGAACAAAATGTAAGAGCTTCTTACCCATTGCTTGCTTGCTTGCTTTTATGCTCAGCCACCTTCAACTTAGCCTTTGATTGAACTTCACACAATTGTGGGATTGCTTTGATAGCATGTAAACGAACAAGAAGAGAGAGAGAGGTGAGCAACCAACAATACACACACAATGCTAGACTTGAGCACATAGAGAAATAGGGTTGAAATCTTCTTCGTCTTCTTTCTTCTTCTTTCACACAAAAGGATAGTCTACAATGTGATACCAATACAAAGGTACCAGAATATATGTACATGTAGTCACCAAAGTGGAAACACACTCAAAGCAAGAGATGGTACATCAAAGGAGCACTAGAAGGGGAGTAGCTTGCCCATGCTAAAGTTGTGGAGCTCAAACCACATTAACATATATGCATACCTCACTTGCAAGTGGTTGTGGGAGGACTCAAGAGCCATCGGTATATATCTATGCCTCGGTAGATCCCATAACCTTGAAAGGGATGCAGGAGACGCGGGAGAGAAGAGCACACACAATGTAGGTGTTGTCAACAATGTTATGATAGCCTTATTGCACTTTCATATATATATGAATAAAGAATATGGGCGGTCATTGTACACAGGCACGCCCAAGGGCCTTTTATGAAAGGGATGCAGGAGATGCGGGAGAGAAGAGCACACACAATGTAGGTGCTGTCAACAATATTATGACAGCCTTATTGCACTTTCATATATATATGAATAAAGAATATGGGCGGTCAATGTACACGGGAAGGCCCAAGGGCCTTTTACCCCAATAACCTCCCACTAAAAGGCCAATGGGCCAGGGAGTGAAAAAACAAAACAAAAGAAAAGAGATAGAGTGAGGAATCATGACATCTCACCCAATGCCCAATCAGAAAGCGAGCTATGAAATAAGTGGCGGGAACCTCTTCACAAGAAGAGTTAAGCATCCGTGAGTCCATGACATCCAAGAGATAAGCAATCCCATAGCTCTAGACAATACAACAATCCATGATTGCTTTCCATGAAGCAAGCAACACAACTTATAAGTGCACGGTTGTAAAGTATGAGAGTGGCACATAGCATCAGCGCAGTGCATAAAAGACAGTGGAGAGCATATAGACTCTCCAAGGTCAATCATCGAAAGAGAGCCAACATCCCGGACACAAGTCAAACGGGGTCTCAAGACAGTATGAAGCCTCAGCAAAGCAGAAGACTAACATACGATTGTAGAATCAGCCATAAAGCACACTGAACACGCATCAAGAGGCCTAAGAGGTGTCTACATCTCATAAAAGACAGCATGATGGCTGCGTAGAACTTGGTGGGCATCTAAATCCCAAAACCTGTAAGTCGTAAAGTCACTATCTCCATAACCAAGGAGTATGCATTTGCGTGACATAGGCTCATGTGGCATGCTGTGACAGATGCTTGGTAGCCAAACATCCTCAAGTGATCATACGAGGGTCTCATGCCACTCCATACCCCATGCGGAGTAATAACATCCAAAGAGAAACACGACGTCTGATTAACCAAGTAGACTGCCGTCATAAGGGCCTCAGTCCAAAAGCCATAAGACAACCTAGCTGTGGTAAGCATATAAGCAACCTTTGCCTGTAAAGTTAGGCACATGCAATGAGCAATCCCATAATACCGTGGGCATAAGAAATCAATGCCATATTGTTGACAAGAGATTCGTAAGCTGGGAGAGATAGCATGACTCTCATAATCCATCTTCAAGCATCTAGGCCTGCTACCAGCAGAATCCATAAACCTGTCAAGCATTATAACAACATCCTCAATCTGTACCAAAGGGTAAGCCCAAACACAGTGGGTACCATGATCCACGAAGGTCACAAAATATGATGCTCCACCAAGTGATTGGGAAGGCATAGGTCCATATACTGCAACATGGACTAGATCTAGAGGAGCATGCCTCACACGATCGCCATAAGCCAAAGAGGCTCTCCACGAACCATGAGTACAATGAGGGCAAGTAGCATGGGGAAGAGCAGGCAATAAGCCCATATCACATAAAGCGTCCATCTCATTATGTCGTACATGACCTAGGCGACAATGCCATAACAATGCATGTGGCATTTGCATAACTACAACCATAGAATCTCCCATATGAGAGACATGCACTACATAATCACTGCCATATCTAGCACCTCTGGCCAATACTAAGCAACCATAATGGATTTTCCATGAAGTATCCCCAAGAGAGGCATAATATCTTGCACCATGCAATTGACTAACAGAGATCAGGCTCTTACTGAGAGTAGGTATATACAAGATATTATGGAGCTATTAGCCGTTGGCTTGACACTACATTTACCCTTAGAATAGTGTATTACCTTAGTTATTACTATTTCCTATGTGAAGCAGCCTTTATATGTCTTATGAAGTTTATTGCCTCATGAAGTGTAGTTTTGGGGCAGTTGAAAAACGTGACCTGATGAGGCATTGTGTGTGTTCTTCTTGTCTATCTAATCACTTATGATGATTACGCCTGATGTATGATGTTTCTACTTAATTATGAAGAGGATCTGGCAGTTGGCGCCATCATGGCTGGAATCTTGATCTCGTTTGTAGCATGTCTTGTGTGATTCATTCTTTGTTTTCTGATTAGTAGTGTTGAATGTAATGTATCTATGCTCTCATATGGTTAGTTCTGAGTTCCTATGATTTCTGGGCGTGAGATTAGATATTTGCTTCATGAAGTGTTTCTATGTTCTTTTATGTATTCTGCATAGAAAAGGCAGCAACACTTTGGCGATCCTGCCATTGCCTTCTTGGAACCTCTGTGTCAAAACATTATTCAGAATGATGAAGGTTAAGCCCATATGTTCAAAGTTGTTGCATGAAGCAATAGTTTTTTGTGTGAAGCAGAAGTTTTCTGCATGAAGAAGCAGAACCAGAATCAAGACAATTCAACTCTCTTTATGTGGTTTTTATTTCTGGATGCTGAACCATAGTCGAATTACTTTTCTTTGATGATATATATCTGAAAATCTAGTTGCTTCTTGGGGTAGTGGTATATTGCTTCAAGCAGCATGATGTAGATTACAGGTTTAACTTTGCATTTCTGCATATATGTCAGTGAATTACCCATACCGATCAAATGTTATTCTAACCCAAAGAAAATCCAGAGAATTACGAGAGTTATTGGCAGGACAACAGAGGGAGTTATTGCAGAATGACAGTCAGGAGGCAGGAGGAATTGACACCCTGGATGAGGGGGAGTTTCCATCTTTTGGAGAGGAGTTCCAGGATGTTGGTACCTCTGCTGGTACCACTATTGTGTATCATTCCCCTGCATCGTCTACTGAATCTCCCTCAAGTTCTCCTGATGAAGCAAAAGGAGTACTTAACTTACAAGATCTTTCAACTCCTCCGGATCGTGCAACACAGCAATTACAGCATTTGGTGTTAGGAAGTGCAGTCCTGTTGAGGAGACCAGTGGGTACTGCTAGGAAGTCTTTAACTTTTGATCCCCTACCCCCATTGAAGAAGAAGAAGTTCCGAATTATGAATCCTAATCCACCACTTAACCCTAAGGTTAGGGCATTTAAATTCTCAGGGAAGAAGAAAGAAGACCCAGATTGTCATGTCGCTCAGTTTGAGACAAGGTGGGTGGCCAGTGGCCTCAAAAATATGTTTGGGGATCAAGTTAAATTACATCAATTTGCGACAACTTTCAAGGGCAAGGCTATGGATTGGTATAGTACTTATGATGCTGGATACTTTACCACATATGGTGACCTTAAAACCGCTTTTTTAAGTAGGTTTAGAAAGCATAAGACAGCTACTGATGTGTTGAAAAGGTTGAAGCAAATCAAGCAAAAGACAATGTTAGTGCAGGATTATGCACAGAAATTTAAAAATCTATTAAGCAGGTTGAATCAGGAAGATAGACCTTCTATGGAGTTACAATACTCTTATTTTGTTAAGGGTTTGGACAAAGCAATTGCAGCGGCAATTGCTAATGCAGAAATTGGAAACAATAATAGTATAGATCGACTAGTTGAAGCAGCCCAGTGGGTGGAAAAGAGACTTGGTAAGAGTAGATCCAAGAAGAAGAGTAAACATGACTCTTCATACTCTAACTCTGATGGTTCTAATTTAGAGGATAGTAATGAGGAGGAAGATACTTCATCAGGCTCTGAGTCGGAAACCGAATCAAGCGACTCAGATGATGATCGAAGTAAGCGTAGACAGAAGAGATACAAAAAGAAATCCAGGAAAGATAAAACCTCTTCTAGGGGTAGCAAGAAGGGGAAAGAGAAAGAGGAAAAAACGGCCTTGGAAAAAAGGTTGGAAAAGAAAATTAAGAAGCAACTATTGGAGATGGGAGTATTGACAACTTCCAGAAGTGTAAAGTCATGTGCCATTTGTCAGAAAGTGGGTCATGAGGCTAGAGAATGCTGGTATAATCCAGTTGTATGGAATGCAAGGCAGCAAACAGCTTCTCCGGCGGCACCAGTTAACCAAATTGCACCAGAATTGGCACAACAAAGAGGATTTAGAGGCTTTGGTAGGAAGGGTCAGCCACCTAAGCAATGGGGTACTGACCAGCCAAGGCAGTGGAATAATGTTCAACAGAGGCAGCGAGTACCTTGCTATTACTGTGGCAGGCAGGGACACATGGCTGGACCTAGTTGTGAGTTATGGGTACGCCATAGGGCTGAAAGGGGAATGCAGACCGGGGAGCAGCAAGAAATGCAACCGGTAGGACTACCCCGTGGACAGCAACCATCGGTACTCGCAGCAGTAGTCCTAGTAGAGTTACCTGCAGAAGTCATGGAGAGTGAGGCAGTAAGTCATCAAAAGAACCAGCAAGTTTGTGAAGCTATACAGAAAGAAGTGCTATGTAAGGGTGTGTTAAATGTTACTAAGCATGGTTTAGAGCCGCAGGTGAGCTGTGACTATTCAAATTGCATAGTTGTGGAAGATTGTCCGGATGAGACAGCAGTTTTGGCCATTACTAGAGAAAAAGCTAAGCAAAAGATTAATTGGGAAGATCAAGAAAAGGCTAGGAAAGTGGCTTCCAATGAACTTATGAAGTTGCAGAAAAAACAATCTTTAAAACAGCTTAAAGTTGCAAAGCCTTATGAAGTTCAAGACAGTCAGTTGCTTCATGAGGAAAATTAGAAGGATATGCTTGTGTCAGGAATTGTTAACCCCAACATGAAGAAAGCAAAAGGAAATGAAAAAGACGGAGGGCAAAGGCGGAAAAAAGGTAGCCCGACTGAAGAAAGAAGAGCAGAAAAGGCCAAAAGCGCAAGGGCAACCTTAAAAGTCCAAGGCAAATGCAAAAGGGGAAAGGCACAATTTAAAATAAAAAGGCGCACCCTGAAATCTTGTAAAAGAGCGCCGGGCTCTCACCCGTGCAATTTGTAAATGTAGACGGGCGGTGGAAAGGAATCTAGGAAGATAGAAGGACAATGGGACAAAGGGCCTAGGCTACGACCGGCCATGTAAAAAAGAGGAAAAGGGGATCTCCTCCTCAAAGTCAGCTATGACATCGGCTACTAGTCTTCCATGGTGCACTATTCTTGCCTATTGGTCATACTATGTAACAAGTCACCAAATGTTGTCCAGGTACTCTGCCATGTTGAGGTCAAGGTCAAGGTCGAGATTGTTCTCATTCAAGTCGGTACCTACCATAGTAGTTGCCTTCTGACCCGTTAGTGTGTCTATGAGGTCAAGTAAGCTAACTAAAGTTATATTCCTAATCTTGGCTAGCATTACCTTCCTTCAATGGCTTAATGGGTGTGTCTCCTCTAGGTCTTTGTTCTCAATGTCTTGGGTCACTTGTCTAACTCTTGGGATTGTACTCCTACTGATGGGTTCATTCTTAGCTTAATCCCCCTTAGCATGTTCATTGTTCATCCAACCATTTGCAAATGTGCAACACTTATACACTAGTAGTGTGACGACTCGATGTGTTGTTACCGTGTTTCCGACCACATTACCGCAGCACAGAGGAGCGGAAACTGGGAAGAAGCAAAAAGAGCAAAAAAGGCGCCTTGACTGGCAACCAATCCCTGAAAAATTCAAATGTTCGGACACAACCCTCAAGAGGCTTCGATGTTGGGCCACGGCAATGAAAGAGGAAAAGGTGCACCATTAAAATGCGGGAGCGCTCACAAATCTGTGTAAAAGAGTGCCAAGCTCGCTCCTGTGCAAAGTGTATGCATTAGTGGGAATAGGATAAATTAGAATGGTGGGAAATGGGAAAAAGGGCCTAGGCTACGGCCGGCCATGTAAAAGAGGAAAAGGGGACGACCGCCCAAAAGGGATTTAGGGTTTTGTATATAAAGTTGAAAAGTGAATGAGAAGCTCATTCTTTGGTGTGTGGCAAAAGGAGTCCTCTTCTTCCTCTCTTCTTCTCTCCTTCTTGCTTGTGTGTGCTCTTGAGAGAGGGAGTGTGAGAGTGTGAGGGAGTGAGTGTGTGTGAGGGTGAGGGATCAAGAGGGTGAAGCTCTTCACCATCTCCTCTCCTCTTCTTCTCTTCTCTCCCCTTCTCTTCTCTTGCACGCGCAGCTATGGAGGATGGAGCTTGGAGATGGAGGAGGCTTGAGGATGCTTGCGCTAGCATCTAGGATCGTGGAGCTACTGAAGTGCAAGAGAGAGGAGGGTACTCGATTGAGCATCAAGGTAAGCTCACTACACTCGTAGGATCGACGGCACGTCGGCTAGGTGAGAGATAGCCATTAGATCTCGCTTGAAACGCTTGAAAGAATAAGCGGTCCGAGGGTCTTGGCGGTTGAGCAAAAGCTCCCACATGTGCACTATGCAAAATCAAGCTTTCCAACTTTCGCATGTGCTTAAATGCCTACAATGTCAAGCATGACCTTTGATGAAGTCACCTACATCCAATCAGTTTCTTGTTCTTGCTACTTTTGGAGGGGGTTTTGATTACCCCTAATAGTTGAAATTAGGTCCTCTATGGGTCATGTAGGGTGGTCTACTAACAGTCATTCAACTGAGTGGATCAATTTGGGTCTCTATCCATGGTAGCAGCTAATGGTCAGTCCCCCTCAAAATGCTAGGTCAAGGTTTTCGAGTGCAAACTATTCTATGGTTTCACCTACTAGCATGGACTTCACCTTGGTTGGTGGCTAGCTACTGGCAACAAGCTCTAACATGTCCCAGTATGGTTAAAAAATAGTTAAAATAGGGTTCTAGAAAACCCGTTTGAGTCCTCAACTCAACTGTTCGAGTGGAATCCTCAAAGTATTTGGTTGTCCGAGTGACCAGACTCAGACTCTGACAAGGGCTTCCCATCTGAGTGTCTAAGCATCCATCCAAGGCCCCAAGTTTGGCAATCCGAGGCCAAAATGGTCAAACCCTCTTCCGAGTTGGACATCCAAATGGATCTACCTTAAGTGACTCGGACATTCGAGTTAACAGGTCATGACTCGACCATCCAAGGCTTGCAATCGTTTTTCGAGCCAGCAGCTCATGACTCCATTGTCCAAGGCTTGCAATCGTTGTTCGAGCGGCACCCAAAAACTTGCCAAATGGCACAAAAATCCTTCTTTATGGCTTAATGCTCACTATTTTAATGCAACAAGGATCCTAGAACAATGCAGCAATCAGCAATAAGGATTCAAAACATACCTGGAAGGCTGAATGTGTCAACGGCAAGGATCGTAGATATTGCTACCTATAGACCTATCTCTCCCTCACTAGTCTCTCTCCATCTCACTGAGTGCAAAAGATCTCTCTCTTTCCTTTTCTTGACCTTTTGTGTTCTCTGTTTTCCTCCCTAGACATTAAAAATCTCTTTCCTTTCTTTCCATATTCCCCTATTTCCTAGTTATCTAGAGAGTTATCTTTTTCTTCTTTTTCCTTATTTACCACACCTTAATGCCTCAAATCTAATCAAACTATACAACTCCTACTCTAACCAATGCACAAAAAGCTTCCTAAACCTAAACTAACCCACAAAAGAGATTGAATAACCTCTAACTCCCTTGATTCCTACCTAACAACAAGTGCCATTTTGAAGATGAACTCTTATTTGGTCACTCAATTTGGAGTGCACAAGCACTCAAACTTGGATCCATTTGTCCTAAAAAGAAAACCAAAATGTGATTGCCCTCATGAGCAAACCACAAGACCCATGGACAGCTTATTCTTTCAAGCATTTCAAGCCGAGAGCTATGGCTACCTCTCACATAGCCGTATGCACTCTTCTACACACCAACATAGTGAGCTTACCTTCCAATTTGATTGAGTACCTCCCCCGCAAATCTATCAATGGCTCCATGATTCAAGATGCGACCTCAAGCAAGCTTCCTTTCCAAGCTCCGAGCTTCAACCTCCGTAGCCATGTGCACAAGAAGGGGGAAAGAGTAGAAGAAGATGATGAAGAGGAAAGAAAAATACCTTCTCCATGGTCCCTCGCTCGCACACATACTCTCTCTCTCTCTCACTCCCTCTCTCCCTCTGTCCCTCTCTTATACACAAGAAGGAAGTAAGAGCAAGAAGCAAGAAGAGAGTAAGTTTGGATGCACACAAGAATGAATGAATTTCTTAATTTTTTGGCTTTTATGCATGCCCTTATCCCTTCCTTGGGTGGCCTTCCCCCTTTTTGGTCTTGCCTTTGTCCCTTCCTCTACTCTCTTTTCTTCTCCTTCCTGTTAACATAGATCTCAACCTACACCTCTAAATCTTTACAATTTGCATGGGCGAGAGCTCAACACTCTTTTACAAAATGAATTACAATGCACCCAGTGCTTTTCTTGCTAGCATATTATGGTGCACTTATTATTGTGTACTTCCTTTTACATTCAAGGCTTTTTCTTGCACTTCATGTCTTCATTGTTTTTCTAAATGTCCCTTTCTCTTCCATTTTTCTCGCCTTGGGACTGTCTTCCATTTCCAATTTTTTGGCTTTTCCATCTTGGACTTTTGAGGATGTAACACTATGCATTGAGTTTTCTTTGCTACTTTGGATTCTCTAGATTTTCTCTAGTGAAAGTGCTTGGAATTTTTTGTGCAAAGCCTTAGTTAATTTGAGTCAGTGGGTGACTCTCGTATGCTCTCTTGGTTTATGCATATACTATCATTTCAAAGTTTCTACTATGGGCTAGTTTTGCCTTTAATTTGGACACCTTGGACTGATTATTGTCAATGGGTTGTCAATGGTGGATACATGCTTGGTATGCATTTATGTAGCAAGCACCTTGGATGCTTTGAAAATCTCTAATACTTGGTGATTTCCGCTTTTTCTTTACATTGCTAGTTGTTTGCAATATAAATCTTGGTTGCTACCCGGATTTCCCTAGCAATGGAGCTTACTCTTTTGCATGTTTTCCTATAGTTACATGTTGATTTACTATATTTTAATAGATATCCATGGTGAAATTTAGTTTTGAGCCTTTTCCTTGAGAGCAAAGGCTTGTATTTAGCACTCTAGTGCTTTCTGTTTATGGATAGCAATGTATAGCCCTGTCTTTCTCTTGCTGATGCACACTTTTTGGCTTGGTTTTGGGATTGATTTGCTATTATTATAACAACCCATATTGGATGGCAATAACTTTCAGTGTTGGAAGACTCATATTTGGTAGGTGTTGGTGCAAAAGAAGCAAGTTAAGAAATTAAAGTCAGAGAGAATAAAGCCAAATCTTTATGATGCAGATGATTCTAAAGAGCTTAATGAGTTATGCAAGTCTACCATCATTTGTCAATTGTCAAAGTACTTGTACTTCAATGTCATTCAGACTGCAGGTGATTCTTATGCATTATGGAAAAAGATTTGTGATCTCTATGATAAGTAAAGACCCACAACACAATTGTATTGTCTTACGAAACTTATGGACATTCATATGAAGAAAGGGACATTTATGTCTTCTCATTTAAATGAGTTTCATTCCATTTTCAATTAGCTTACTACATAGGGCCTGAAGTTTGAGGAGAATGTTCTCTTTTCTTGCTTGTCACATTTCTCGAGTCTTGGGATACCTAGTGCACTGTTATGAGTATGAACCCTACTAAAGGTGGCTTTTAGCTCAAGGATGTAGAGGGTGCTTTGCTTAACAAAAGAAGTAAATCAAATGAATGTTGATGCTTCCTGTACTTCTCATGCACTTATAGTGAGAGGCCAACATGGTGGTAATGGGAATAATAATCATAGAGACTCACATCACAATAGGGGCAAGTCTAAGCCTCGTGGGCAATCATACAGTAAATCCCATGGCCCTAAGTCCTCTCTTACCTATCATTATTATGGGTAGCAAGGTCACATAAGGGTATAGTGCTATAAGATGTGCAAAGATAGGCATGAAAAAGGCAAACAGAAAGCACATTATAATGCCAAATCTCCTTATGATTGCAGCATTGTTCCTATGTCTAGTGGTAAGATAGAAGAGATGAATGCCTTGGAGTACAACTCAAATGATTACATACTTGTTGCTTCATCACTTGATGCTACTCACTTATTTGATTTTCAATCTACTTATGTCGGTGTTGGCTTCTTGATTTGGGGGCTTCTTTCCATGTCACCCCACGTCATCAGTGGTTTTATACCTACCACACTCTTACAAGTTTAGTTAGACTGGATGATGATTATCTATGTGACATTATTGGCATAGGTGATGTGAGATTGTAGTTTGGTACTCGTGCTCTATTTGTGCTTCATGATGTATGTTATATCCTAACTTTGATTAAAATCCTAGATAGTTGATGTTCACAAGTGTCCTATCCCTTTTGGTGATTCTGCATGGAAGATTTGAAATGACACTTTGCCACATCCAAGAAAATACAAGAAATGCTTCCAAGAAATGCTAGAAACAAACCATACCATTCATATTCAATGAGAAGGAGAAATACAAATGTTGAAGCCATGGCTGCTTGTTGAGAATACTATGATGATAGCTGTTGCAAGGTACACACCCTTTGCAATGGTGGAAAGGAAGAAACCTTCTAGCTCCAAGAAGTGGAGTTTCAAGAAATGAATTGACAAAGATATGTTACATTGGCACTCTCTTGCCTTTTATACTCTAGCATACATCCAAGAAAATACAAGAAAACTAACAAGAAATGCTTCCAAGAAATGCTAGAAACAAACCATAGCTTGCCATTCGTATTCAATGAGAAGGAGAAATACAAATGTTGAAGCCATGGCTGCTTGTTGAGAATTCTATGATGATAGTTGTTGCAAGGTACACATCCTTTGCAATGGTGGGAAGGAAGAAACCTTCTAGCTCCAAGAAGTGGAGTTTCAAGAAATGAATTGACAAAGATATGTTACATTGGCACTCTCTTGCCTTTTATACTCTAGCCTAAAATAGACTAATTGGCCTAATTAAAGTAGCATGAAAATTGCTTTATTACAATCCATCCCTGCCCAAAAGTTTTGTCCTCAAAACTTTGAAGACTAAAATGACAAGTGGATGGTAAATGTAAAGGAACAAGAGACCAATGCTGAATATCCTTGTTGAAGTTGTCCTTTGAAGAAGATACTCTTCCATGAAAAGAATCTTGAAAATAAACTCAAAACAGTGGAAATCTGGAATGCTGTCCTGAACTGGGTAGTGATAGTAAATGACCCATAACTTTGGATAGAAATGTTGGAATGACGCACATGAGGTATAGAAATGAAGTTTTCTTCATAAGGTATCCATCCATGTCATCAAAATCCAATTTTGATGTCGATAGGTCTATTATTTTCATGACAGAAATTTATAACAGCAAGCTATCCACTGTGTAATGAGCTAAGTATCTTCTTGAAGAAGCCATGGATATTGATCCAAATATGAAGCATGCTGCCAAGATGATTCTTCCATACGCAATCCTTTCCATTTGACAAGGTATTCCATAACAATACAGTTCCTTAGAACCTTCTCCCTCTTGCCAATAATCCTTTCGGGCTCATAGATGATTAAGCCATCTTCATCAAGAGGAGGTAGTTCTTCAAGAACTTGTATGTCAGGGCCAATATACTTCTTAAGTTGAGACACATGAAAAACATTATGAATGCGTGTGGATGAAGGCAAATCAAGTTGGTAAGCAAGATCTCCAACTTTTCTTGTGATTTGATATGGACCATAATAGCAATGAGCAAGCTTATTATGTCCGCCCTTGAGAGAAGCATAACGAGACTTAGGTACTTTCAAAAATACCCATTCTCCTTCTTCAAAATCCACATGCCTTCTTTTATCATCCGCATATAATTTCATTGTCTCTTGTGCCTTCCTGATGTTTTCTTTGCATTGCTTCATTAAGGCTTCCATCTTTTCCAACTCTTCTCAAGCAAGAGGATTCACTTCATCATGAAACAATGCTGAAGGTACTTGGACTTTGTATCCATACAATGCCTCGAATGGTGACATATCAATACTCATATGATGAGTATTATTATAACAGAACTCCGCAAGATGAATCCAATGATCCCATGCATTCTGCGTATCATGGCAAAAATGTCTCAAATAGACCTCTAACCATTTATTGACCCTTTCAGTTTGGCCATCTGTTTGTGGATGATAGGTAGTACTTGGAGTTAATTTGGTACCCACAGAAGTAAAGAGACTTTTCCATAAATTTCCCATGAACTTGGAATCCCTGTCAGAAACAATCTTCATAGGTAATCCATGAAGTTTGAAAATTCCTTCCATGAATTGATCTGCCACCTGTTTGGCTGAATATTAGACTTTGGTAGGTAAGAAGTGGAGTGATTTGGTAAGACGATCAACCACAACAAAAATGCTATTCCAGCCCTGCTTAGTGGTAGGAAGTTCTGTAATGAAATCCATACTGATATCAGTACATTTACCATGAGGAATAGGCAAAGGCTGAAGTAAATCACTAGGCAATAAATTGGAATCTTTATTCTACTGGCATGATAAGCACTGCATCACATACTCCTTGACATCTTTCCAAAGTCCCTTCCAATAGAAACATTTATGGATCTTATCAAAGGTTTTAAACAAGCCAATATGTCCTGCCAAAGGAGAAGAATGCATCTCCTGTAAAATATGTGGCCTAAATGATGACTGAGGGGTCAAATAGACTCTTCCTTTAAACCAAAGAAGTCTATTTTGCCACTTGAAATTGGGAAATTCAGATCCATTGTCTTGCTGTAATTTCTTCATAATGTTGGCAGTGTGTTCATCCAAAAGATATTCTTCTTGAATGTCCTGAATCCAATCTTTATGTATGGTAGAGATAGTAGAAACAGAACATGCCCACATCCTGGATAAGGCATCAGCCACTACATTATCCTTGCTTGCCATATAGGATATCTCAAAATCATATCCTTGAAGAGTAGCTAACCACCGTCTTTGTTTGGGAGAGAGATTTGGCTGAGAAAGAAAATACTTTAGCACTCGATGGTCACTCTTCACCTTAAAATGGCTGCCATAGATGTAGTGATGCCACTTCTTAATAGCATGAAGAATGGCTAACATTTCCTGCTCATAGACATGGAGTTCCCTTTCTTTATCATCTAACTTCTTGCTTTCATAAGCAATAACACCATGGTCTTGGCATAAAACTGCCCCAATACCTCTACCACTAGCATCTATATAGATGGTAAATTCCTTGGAAAAGTCTGGGCACACTAAGATAGGTGCTGAAATAAGAAGACTTTTCAGCTCATTAAAGCTCATAGTGGCTGTAGCATCCCAAAAGAAAGCTTCTTTCTTCAATCTATCAGTAAGAGGAGCTGCTACATGCGCATAATTCTTGATGAATCTCCTATAGAAGGAAGATAATCCAAGAAATCCTCGCAATGAAGTAGAATTTTGTGGTGTGGGCCAATCTTTGATGCATTGTACTTTCTTTGGATCAACCATGATTCCTTTCTCACCAACTATATGACCCAAATATTCCACTTCATCAGCCATAAAAGTATACTTGCTTTCCTTTGCAAAAAGCTTGTGTCTTCTCAAAGTAAAGAGAACTTCTCTGACATGTTCCAAATGTTCCTCTCTATTCTTTCTATAGATGAGAATATCATCAAAGAATACCAAGACTGATTTATACAAGAATGGCTACAAAATCTTGTTCATAAGTGCTTGGAAGGTTGCATGTGCAGCATTGGAAAGTCCGAATGGCATGACTAGGAAGTGGTAGAGACCTCTTTCTATCCTAAAAGCTGTCTTGTACTGATCCCTTGCTTTCATTCTGATTTGATGATACCCTGATCTTAAGTCGATCTTGGTGAAAACCTTTGCATCCTTGAGTTCATCCAACAAATCATCTATGTGGGGAATTGGGTACCTGTTCTTCATAGTGCTCTTATTTAGATCTCTATAGTCAATACACATCCTAAATGACCCATCTTTCTTCTTGACAAGTAGTATCGGAGAAGCAAAAGGTGACTGACTACGCTGAATAAATCCCATTTCCAACAAGTCTTTAACATGTTTCTCTACTTCTTCTCTCTCACACTTGGATAATTTGTAAGGAGATTTGTTGATGGGTTTAGTGTCACGCATTAAATCAATAGGATGATCCACTTCTGGCTGAGGAGACAACGATGTAGATGGCTGAAATATGTCCTTAAACTCTTCCAAAAGTTTACATAGACATGGATCTTGCTCTTTAGGTGAAGTAGATTGCTGATTTTCATCTGCCTTTGATAGAAGAAGTGTGAAAATGCAAGACATAGCATTGATTTCCCTCTTCATCTTCTTCTTACTGATTATTTCCACTTGTTTCCTCTCAATGCCATTAAGTTTTACTTGCTGCCCATTCCAAGTAAACTCCATAAACATCTGGTTAAGATCCAAGGAAAATTTTCCGAGCTGTTTAAGCCAATTGCAGCCAATGATGATGTCAATAGGACCCATATCTAGGACAATCAAGTCTATCATAATAGTGCAAGACTGTGATAGCTCAATAGGAGTCTGCCGGCATATCTCTTTACTCAACTCTTGAGCTCCATTTGCCACTTGTACCTTCAATAGGAAATCCATTTCTTGTGGTAATAACTTCAGCTCATACAATGACTTAGCATTGACAAAACTATGTGTGTTGCCCGTATCAATGAGAATATGAGCAACCTTTGAATTTATAGTACCTTTGAGTCGAAGTGTATTTTCACCCTTACAACCCATCCATGCATCCTGAGATATGGAACATAACATGGGTTAACAAGAAACCATAGAACCACCTGGATCATAGGGAAAGCTATTGACCGGCTCTAAATCCTCATGCACATCTTGGTCCTCTTGATCATGCATGTCTTCATATGTGGGGGCTGCATCCACTTGCAAAAGAGCATCTTCATTTGCTTCTTCATCCTCAAATTCTTCTATATTCAGCATGTTTGACTTTGCTATGTATCCCTTGGACTTCTGTTTATGTTCAAGAGACCACTTCTCCCCACACTTGTAACATAGGCCCTTGGTTTTGTCATTGGGAAGTGCTTTATTGTTGTTGGCAATGGGATATGGTTTGGCTGCAGCTTCACTCCTCTTGAAATCCCCTTTTGAATCAGCGTCACTCCTAAAATTAGTGCCCTGCCTTGAAGCATAAGCTGTAGGATATATAGGCACCCTGTTGAAATTATTTGAGAACCTATTTTCAGCTCTATTTCCTTCTCTTTGTTGGCTAAATTGCTGTCCGAATCTCATGGGCTGATTTGCTTGATAATGTGTCCTTGTTTTGGGCTGAAATGCAGTCAACTCTCTTCTATACTTTTGCCTATATCTTTCAGCATATTGTATGGCTACATGTACACTAGTTGGCTTGGCTGCTCCAACTTCGGCTGAAAGGTTAGGATCAAGACCAAATATGTACTTATTTAACTTGGCTACATCAGAGATACCTTCGACATACATGGAAAGATTTAAGAATTGGCTGGAATAATCCCTTACGGAAGATCCCCTTTGCCTAAGATTGTACCATCTTTGTTCAAGTCTTTCCTTTTCCATGGGTGACACAAATACTTGAGTCATGGCTGATTTATAACTCATCCCAAGATTGAAAATTTTCCCCTATCTTGCACATGTATCTCCACCAAGTATGTGCATACCCTTCTAGGTGTAGGGCTGCATAACAAATCTTTGCTTGTTCGTTGCAAGGGGATAGAGTGAAGTACATTTCCAATTTATTGATCCACTCCTCAAGCTCGGTTGGTGAAGGGTTATCTCCTTTGAAATTTGTTATATTGATCTTATCCTTGTATTCTTTATCATAGTGATATTGCTGCCCACCATGATTGTTGAAGCCAAAAGATTGTTGTCTATGAAAAGAGTCACTCCTTGCTTGCTGCCCATGATTGCTGCCCATTGCGATGGTTTCCATGAGATTGATGGCCGAGCAATGAATTTCCATGTGATTGGGTATGATTAGAAACACCATGTGGCATTCTATCCTCATGAACATTAACATGCTGAAAACTGTCATGAGCATTAACATGCTGAAAACTGTCCCCATGTACATGCTGTCCATGATCTTCCCTCACATTAGGTTCTCTTACATTAGGAGTTTGAGCATGATGAGTATCAAACTCTTTATAAAAGGGGTGACATCCATGAATAAACTCTTCTTCATCTTCATGCAGTGAATGACCTTGCTGTCCATGTTCTCTTGAGATAGGAAATTTAGGCATGCCTCTACTCCATGAATTAGCACGTGGCTGAGCGGTTTCATTGACTCTAGAAGGACCTCCATGTTCATAAGTCGATGGTATATGTTGATGAGCTGTAGTAGATCTCACATTCCCATGAGTAAGTGGCACTTCTTCAACATGGGGTGGTGGTTTACTTTGGAATCTATCTCCCAAATTGCTGAATATAGTGATCAGCTTATCAAACTTGGTATCCAATCTACTACTTTGTTGCTCCATATGAGAAATAATCTTGCTAAATTTTTCATCCATGGAGTGGGTAAGCTGAATTAAACCATCATTCATGTTTCCAAGTTGCTTAGACATTTGTTGGAAGTCGTTAGAATCACGTGAGATGTTTACTTCATTCCCATGATCTATGACATGATTCTTTGGCCATTACACTTCGTCATTGGTGGTATTAACTCCCATAAATTCTTGCCTCTTATTTTTGGCTCTATTATTTTCATTTTTCTCAGCATGATACTCCTCCAAGACTTCCTCAATATGGTCTAACATTTGCTCTTTCTTCTTGTTCCTTGCCATGTTGTAATTTCAGCACTGTCAGTCAAAGATTGGTCTATATCTTGAGCTATGCTTCCCCGATCCAAGTGCTTTATAGCTCCAAACGGAGCTTACAATATGTATATATACGAAATTTAATGAAATAAGCACTTTGGAAAAGGTATATAATGGTTCCAAACCAAAACAGTGTGTCTCTGCTTGCCTATCAAAGTGCAGTCTACAATGACCACCTGTCACAAAATGGGCTATAACTTGAGCTCCGCTACTCCAAATGAGGCGTGCTATAGCTAGGATCGAAGAGGACTTTGAGCTATACGTATTGAGCACAAGAACCCTTATTGCAGAATTAAAAATGCCTTTCCTATAATAGGTTCTTTATGACTGTACAGAATGGGACTGCACCCTGTAAAAGCACTATTTGAGCACTGTTTCATCCCATATACATATAGACCATGGTAAAACTCATGTGGCACTGAAGGAAAACCTGTAGGCTATAATCACCACCTGGAATCAAATTTGTAGCACCTGTAGACCTGTCAAACTGTTCAAAACTGTGACCAAACTGCCCTGTTTTTCCCTGTTTGTACCAAGTGTCTTCAAATCTATTCCACTCTCATCCTGAGTGGTCTTCTGTGGTCCACCACCTGTGGTGAGAGATAAAACGGCAGACAAGCACCTAAATGGGCTTTGAAACTCCGGAAGGTGTGCAAAGTTCCTTCCGGGCCAGGTTGTGCACCCTTATAGAGTCATCAATAGCAAGGGAGGGTCACCTCACTATCTTCTTGCTATCTCGTCCGACTTCGACCTTTTCCTCAGTCGGCATTGAACATGGCAAAGCTAGTATTCTAACAAACAAGGTATGATATGCAAGACCGAATCAAGACATTGATCCTTTCATGATATGCATGAATTGGAAAGATATCATGAATGACAATGGGTTGAGATAGGCTTACCAATAGTATCAGTGACTCACTGCATACTATGCTCACCTTTACAAATTTATTTTGGGAAATTCTCAAAGATTGGGTCAACACAAACTCATGGGCTAGGGTTAGGTAAATCTCAATCAAAATATGAAGGATTATATGATGAATTTTGAAGTCTTCAATCAATCAAATGCAATAGATCAATGGGATGATCAAAACTCAATCAATGAATGGCTGAATGACTAAGTAGATACTCAATCAATGCTTGACAATCCAAATTGAAGGCTCATTGTATGAAATTTGATGATTCATTATCAATCAATGCTGAAGGTAAAGTCTATGAAGCAAGTCATTGCTTAGATTACTCTCTTAATCTCTCCTTCAACAATAGGAGATGCAGTCAACAAGTGGATTAATGATTGGAGAGATCAAAAAGAGTATTAGAAGTACCTCTTTCAATGCTTGGAGAAGAAGATGTCGCTTGTCTCAAACCTTAGCCATAAAGAGTGATAGCCCATCTTCATAAGTCCTCCAATTGATCAAGAGAGAGTAATACTCCATAATTCCATACAATAGCTCCAAGTATGATCCAAGGATGATGCCTTGAGTGAGTATTCAACTCCAAGAAGCCAAATGAATGGAAGATCCTTTATAATTGGAGCCTCTTTGACTGAGATTTCCAAGAAATTCTTCAATCCCTGTCATGCTTGAAGTCCAAGAGAAGATTGGCCTTCAATCTTGAATCCATTGCTTAAAGCCTTAAAAATCTTGAGTGTTTGGAGTAGTAGGAAGGTCCCTGAAGTCATTTAAGACCAAAGCCCCATGAAATAGAAGAGAATAGACCAAAAATTTGAAGCCTATAGCTTGCTGCCATGTTTTAACTCCATAGCCAACTCTCTTTGAAGCTTCAAGTCCAAGAATGCTTCAATGTCGGTTGTAGATGCTTGCCTTTGACCTTTGGAAGCTAAAAGGCACCAAGAAGAAGCCAAATCTTCAAGAAATTGAGAAAGTCTTCAAGCTGTCCACAAACTCCATAGCTAGGGTTTCATGTAAGCTTCAAGAACTCCAATGTCAGTGAAGAAGAAGATGTTTGAGGCCAAGATCTTCAAGATAATGCTCTAAATAGCCATGCCATAGTGCTCAAGACTTGAAGCATCAAATCGTTTTGATCATGTGGTAAGTAGACATGCTGAAAATTGGCGCAAAATTATTGATCACATACTCCTTTACCATCATGAGAAAATCGATGAGAAGTGTACCATATAGATACTCTATGGCAAGCTTATAACCCAAAGAAAATTCCTACCAAGCCGTTTGATGGATAGAAGCCATGGGAGGAAGATATGAGCAAAGATCTCTATGGCAGTTTGTAGGGAAGCTTGAGAGAAAGAGGAAAGAGAATAAGAAACCCTTGGTTAACAAAAAGTAACCTTGTTTACTCCTCCCTAATCCCTGTTTAACTCCAATTAGTCCAATCTCCCTCCAAAATGACCTATGAATTGACCACGAGCTGATATTTTCACCATAGAACCTCCAAGAACCTCCAAAATAGTGACGACTTGATGCAGATAGCCATGGCTAGTCACAGTTTGAACTGTAACTAAGCATGTGACCAAATCTTGTCCTCCTAGTTACCTTGTACCAAGTCTGTGACTAAAATTCACCATGAAAATGACCCTTCCCATGGATCAAAATCCATGCTCTGATACCAATTGAAATGATACTTTGCCACATCCAAGAAATTCAAGAAAACTAACAAGAAATGCTAGAAACAAACCATAGCTTGCCATTCATATTCAATGAGAAGGAGAAATACAAATGTTGAAGCCATGGATGCTTGTTGAGAATACTATGATGATAGCTACTGCAAGGTACACACCCTTTGCAATGGTGGGAAGGAAGAAACCTTCTAGCTCTAAGAAGTGGAGTTTCAAGAAATGAATTGACAAAGATATGTACATTGGCACTCTCTTGCCTTTTATACTCTAGCCTAAAATAGACTAATTGGCCTAATTAAAGTAGCATGAAAATTGCTTTATTACAAGATTACTTGTGGTAGTAGTCTTAATTTTACTAGAGGTGCCATGGTTAGTAGCTTGTATCCCCTGCTTATATCTAGATCTATTGAGCATATTTTGGCCATGGCTGATCTTCCTCGTATATCTCTTTACAATCGCCATCTTGAACATATGTTCATTAAAGGAATGAAAGTGCTCACTTGTTTGCAATATTTGCTGCCTCTTGGCTACTCATGTTTTGACTCGTGTTCATTGTTTATATGGCTAGTAGACATATAACTCTCCTAAAAAGTATGTTACTCTATGTGCATGGGTGAGCAACCATTGTCTCTTATGAATTTAGATGTTTGTATTCCAATGCCCTATTAGTCATTAGGTGGTGCTAAGTATTTTGTCACATTCATTGATGATTATTTGCATAAAGTTTAGGCATATCCTAATTAATAGAAGTCATAGATATTAGCTATATTTCAACACTTCCTTGCTATGATTGAGAACTAGTCTCGGCATAGTCTAAAATGCCTAAGGTCTAACAATGGGGGTGAATATGTCTCTAAAGCTTTTGGGTAGTTTTGTGATGCAAGGGATATTAAACATCAGTTGACCACCCCATACACCCCACCTCAAAATGATGTTTTAGAGTGCATGAATAGGACTATTCAAGAAAGAGTCCACAGTATGTTGAGTTAGGCAAGACCACCATAGTACTTTTGGACTAAAGTAGTTAGTATTGTAGTTCACTTGATTAATAGTCCCTATATACTACTCTTGGTGATAGAGTTCAAGTGGAGGTATCATCTAGTAAACCTCCCTCGTATGCACACTTGCATGTCTTTGGATGTGAGGCTTTTTGCAATATTTCCAAAGACAAACGATTACAATGTGTTTCTAAGTAGTTAAGAGGGGCAAAGTACTCTGCATAGACCTAATAAAAATCGACCTAATCTTCAAGGATTTTCTAGAAGAATTATAACTATAAGGTTGGAAATCAATCAAAGGTATATACATCCATTAAAATGTATTAAAATGCAATCTTGGGTCAAATTTTTTCAATTTAGAGCTCCTCCTAGATGTAGACACAATGTTGTCCACTACAAACTATGTTGCACTAAATTTGTAATAACTTTTGGTCGGCAAATCCAAACTAGACTCACTATAGCTCTAAACAAAGCTCTCTTTAAGCACCTTCAGGGCATACAACTCTTGCATCTCCATCATTAAGTCAAAATTAAATATGTCCCAAAACAAAGATTTATCATGTAATGAAACTAAGCCCACTAGTTGGCATAGCCTTTGTCTCAAAGAACACTTGCAGCTAGAAACAACATTCCATGATTACTACTAGCCTAAGTAGAGGCTAAAAGTAGTCCTTGTCCTCCCGAATCAAATGGAAAGTGGCTAGATCTAAAGTTTGTCAAATGTGTCTTTCTTAGATATGGTAATGCAAGTGAAATGGGCTATCACCTTTGGGATTGACAAGCTTGAAAAGTTATCCACAGCCATGATGTCTATTCCATGAGAAAGATATGCATATGAGACCAGAGCAGATAGTTCAAATACATAGGGTGATCTTTTCAAAGGATCCTTCTATTACAGTAAAGCTAGCCCTAGTTAGACAACTTGTTGCAGTTGGCCTATAGTAAAAAATGATGATGTTAGACAAAGAAGATAGACTATACATGCCCAATAGCCACTCTTAAGATACTCTACTGAAGCCTCACATCCTCCTGATTGCTTTAATCCCTTTATACATTATATCATGGTCAGATTCTAGTAAGCCTCTTAGCTATAGCCTATGCATAGGGGTAATACTTACTCTTGCGAGAGGACCCTGCAATCTCAATACAATTCATTGCAAAAAAAATTGTGCATGGGATTTGGTTCCTTTATCCAATGGAAAACATGTGTTGCCATGCAAGTGAGCATACAAGTTGAAGAGTACCCCTGGTTTCCCTAAGTGTATTAAGCAAGAAAAGGGAGTTGACTTTGATAAGATATTCTCTCTTGCGGTCAAGATGACTACCCTACTCTTGGTATTGCCTTGGTTGCACAAATGGATATGGACTTGTACTGGATGGATGTGAAAATGGCTTTCCTTCATTGGGGCTTACATGAGGACATTTGTATACATCAACCCAAGGGCTTTGAGGAAAAGGATAGGAAACATCTAGTGTGCAAGTTGAGAAAGAGTCTTTATGGCCTTAAGGAGACACCTAGAAAATGTTATCATAAATTTTATGCCTTTATGCATTCACAGGGTTACTCCCATAGTAATATGGATCTGTGCCTTTACATGAAGAAGGCTCATGATGGTAGCCTTATCATTTTGATGCTATATGTTGATGACATGCTAATTGGGAGTGCTCATGATGATGAGTTGGATACTTTGAAGACTCGGCTCAAGAAGAGCTTTGAGATGGACATGGGACATGCCTCTCACATACTTGGTATGTGCATTATATGCAATCACTCTAAGGGACTCCTCTACTTGTCATAGAAGGAGTACATTCATAAAGCCCTTGAGCAGTTCGATATGCAAGGTGGTAAGCCTATTGGCTTCCTATTACCTTCTTATGTGAATGTCAATTAGGCAAGTTTTCCCCATTCAAATGATAAGAGGGCCGATATGGCCAAGATCACATATGCATCCACGATGGGCAACCTGGTGTATGACATGATAGCCATTAGACCTAACATAGCATTTGCAAAGGGAGTTGTGGCTTGTTATATGGTGACACCTAGCAGCCCATATTGGCATGCCATGCATGGTATCATGAGATACCTTAAGAACACTACAAATATGTGCACTCGTTATCATGTCCAAGATACTGGAGTCATAGGCTACACATACTCTAACTATGCAAGACATGTAGATAGTAATAAGTCCACCTTTTGCTATGTCTTCATCTTTTGTTGGAGGTGTTGTTTCTTAGATGTCCATGGTGTAGAAATGCATGGACTTGTCTACTATTGAAGCCAAGTATATTGTAGCCACAAAAACTCGCAATCAAGGAGGCCCTATGGTTAGGCCATCTAGTTGCCAACCTTAGTATGAGACAATGTAAGTGGCATCCACCCATTACTATCACTTTATTATTTATTATTTCTATGACAATAGAATCGGGGAAGTAAGTCACACATTGTGACTCTTGGAGTTCCCATGTATTGTCTTTCTCTCTCTTGCTCAAACCTCCTTAGCTCTCACTTTCGCTTGTGCTCTCACTCCACTTACTCCAACTCCACCTTTTAGTAGTTCGTAACTCTTCAAAAGAACCTATACACAACACAATGGTGTCGAGCTACCCGAATAAAAGAGAAATCAAATGCACCCTACAAAGGGAAGTTGCATTTGCCCCGTACATCCGTAAAAGCCTAAATAAGGTAAAAAATCTACATTCTTCACAATGATTATGCTCCAAAAAGAAGTTGATTGTGCTCTTCTCTTTGTAGAACCTATGAGTTCTCACTTTGGTTGTGATACCATGTGAAAGTATGTAATAGAAGAGGAAACATAGACACAGCAAGAGAAGGGAAGAGAAAGATTGCAATAAAAGAATAGAAATGTATCATGAGCTTAATGAAAGCTAGATACAAGAGTAACTGATCAATCCATAATGCAGCCCAAAGAACTAATGAAGGCAGTAAATCAAGCTAATGATATAAAGTGGCTCTAAAAAATAGAGAAGAGTCCCTATATGTCAAAATGTGCTAAAACATAAAAGAATGATAATTATGACAAGCAACTGGGTGATGGCTATAAATATCCAATCAACAAATAAACCAATCGATTATTGTGTAGGACTACCATAAATCTCACCAAGTGCATCAAATAATGGAGAAAATGTAGTCACCCATAGTATGAGCTGATCAAACCAAAAACATGTGTGAATACATTCTCTGATCATTAAAAAATAAATGAAAGGCTAGACATAAACCTTAACCAATGTGAACATACCTATTCACATTGGCTTTTCTAAATTTTGGTGTTCATCAAAATTGAGGGCCAATTCACCAACAAACGTGACATTTGACATCATCCAAGTAAAAATTTTACAAAAACTTTTCAAATTTCTCTTCGACTTCTAGGTAAAATTTTAGGCTTTTCACCATTGGAGCTCAATTTCACCCAAATTTCTTTGAAAATTTTTGGGCTTTTCTAAAATTCATCAAAATTGAGGCTTCATTTAGCTTCAAGCATAGCATTTGACATCACTTAGGTAATAATTTCATCCAATTTCTTCCATTTCTCTTTAAATTTTGGGTAAAATTTAGGGCTTTTGCCCAATTTCATCTCCCAATCACTTGTAATTTGGAATTTTGCTTCAAATCACTTTGTTTGGCCTTTTTGGCTAGTTGGTCCAATTTTTTCCTGAAATTGAAGAGAATTTATATTATTTAAGCACATTTATTGGCCGAAACCTCTCAAATTCTACTATTGTTCACATTGTCAAAGGATTCTCACTAATCCATAATTTTAGCATATTGTTGGTTGTTGCTTTATTCGTGTAACATTTTATTTCACAAATTTATTAGTTTCAACATATTTTTCTCTCTCCTCAATAGAAAAATAACAAGATAAAAATATTATTTTCATATTATTCAACTCCATTGAAGCGGCCAACTACTCTTCTATCAATGGTTCATCATTATTCGAGGATTTATTTTCTCTCTTCATTTCAAAATTATTATTTTATTGTTGCTTTGCGCTCATGGTCAGCAATAATAATGATTTGTTGGGCGTGCTTGGTGCCAACAACAAGTGTGTAAGCACCAATTATCCTATGTGGGCATCTAGGATACAACATGTTCTTGTCACAAAGAATCTATGGAATATTGTGGCCAGCATTGAGCAAAGGAGAGCTTCTATTGTGACTAGCACTGAGCAAAGGCTAGCTTCTCAAATGCGAGTACCACCTCTCATGTTCACATTGAGAGGTGGCTCTCATGACATGAGTCATCTTTCTCTACCACATCGCCTCCCACTGAAGGGCAGATGAGATGGGATGACCATGATGTCCAAGCACATGCCCAAATTTTTCTATCAATGAAGAGGGGTATAATTCCACATATCTGATCATGCAAGACAACCGAGGATGTATGGGATCGTCTTACATCACTATATCAAGTACGCAAGGAGGCATGTGTTGCTAATGTACATGAGTAACTGGAAGACATTCACATGAAAGGAGGTAATATGGATGCTTATCTTACAAGCATCAAAGATCTTATTGAAAATTTTATTAAAATTTGATGAAATGGTCCCAAATAATCAACTTGTTTCTATCACTTTTAATGGTTTATTAGAGTCGTATCAAGATCTTTTTGTTAGAATATTAGAATGTACTCATATGAACACCTCCTTAGAGAATATCTAGGAAGACAATATCTAGATATTTAGGGGAACTAAATAAGATGGATCTAGAACATGTGGATGATACTTCACTAAGAGAATCTACCATATCCACACCTTTATTGTATATACATGTGCACTCTCACCTATTCCAATGTAGAAGTGTGTAAGCAAGTGTGCAATACAAGTGTGTGGTTCATTCTCCATCTCATTGTATCATTGTCTCTCTCTTTCTCTCACCATCACTTTCACTACATGGTATCATAGCACACCAAGCTCCTAAGGGCCTAGGTTATTAGCTTATGGCCTTTTTTTCTACTCAAGTTAATTAGATTCATTTCTTGTATGAAATCCCAAATCAATTGCTTTATGTGTAGATTAGTAGACTATGTCAAGGTAAACTAACCATATCCACATGTACCTTATCCTCGTTATCTTGATCTCATCTTATCTTGTCCACCTACTTTTTGCCTATTCTTATCATCTTCGCCTGCTCTTATCTTCTTCATTATCACCTCTCCTTAAGAGAGAGAGATATTTGTCCTCTTTATCATTATTGTCATCCTTATCTCGTCTTATCTCCTCTCTCGTCCTACCTACCCCTTTGGTCCTTTGCCATATTAAGGTCTAAACCCCTTCTCTCTCTCACTCATTTGTGTCCCACTCATCCATTACCCATTAAAGTGAACTCCCACACGCAATCCATTTAATTCTCACCCAACCTTATCCTCAAAGAATATTTTTCCTAGCCACACATATTTTCTATCCTTTTTCAAACCAACCTCACCCTCTTCGCCTTGAGACATTGAGCTATCCATGCCACATGTACTTCACTCATTTATAATCTAGCTCAAGCCTTTACATTACCTCCCATTTTCCTTCACTTTTATCGATCCTTATCCACAAATATTCTCTCTAATCTTATCCTCACTTATATAGACTACCTTATTACTTTGTGCCAACACACATACATTTCACATAGTTTCCTAGCTCCTTGCCCTTGCCACTTGGTTACTCTCACCTCTTTTTTTAAACTCTAAATGTTCACCCTTATCTAGAGTTTTTATCATAAGATATTTCTATCACATCATGCAACACATATGTTTGATGCTTGTATCCTCATTAAGTCCATTGTTCACTCTCTCTTGTCAACTAGTGGAATACATAGAAAATTCTTTGATGGAAAATCCCAATTCTCTACCCCATGAAGGCCCCTCACATCCATCTCTCTATAATGAATCTTCCATTTTGTGCTCTTCTACTCTCAACTCATCCATCCAAGCATGTTCTAGGTCTCCCAGTCACTCTCAATACTACAATGTTTGTCACCCCTGTGAGCCTCTCCGCTTGCATCCTAAAATAGAGTACTTTATCTTAATTGGAACAACAATTGAGGAAAGGGACACCCTTTGTACTCTACATCTCAAGGCCCAATAAGGCATTGTCCATGGCCTCTCTATTGAATTGTGTTCTTCAAGACTTTTTGATGGTACTTTAGTGGCAAAAAGATGGCAAAACCTCTTCATTCTCTCAATTAACATGGATACGACTATCATTCCTCATCAATTCTTATTGGATATTTCTACCAACCTTCAAGATCACTCCCTCATCAAGTACATTTCTTCCACTTCTCTTATATCTCTAAGTTCTATCATCCTATTTCCTTACATTTGTTCCTCAACATCTAGTTTACATCTAAACTCCACTTCAATCTCAAGGTCACATCTTGGTCCTTATCTTGCACTCTCTCAATGGGATCAATATCCTCATATTCTAATGGTAAGACACACACTCTACTTCACCTGTCTGCCACAATCTTTTGAACAAATGCAATTGCACACACTCTTGGCTTCCTTCTACACATTTAGGATTCTCAAAATGTTTCCAAGTGCACATAAAAATCCTATCTCCTTGAGTTTCTCATTTTCACATCACTACTTCTCAATGTGCAATCCTAAATCCCTACACATGATGTTATCCTACCATCACATTCCATCCACACTATTTATTTAGTCCCATTAATCCCAATCTATCAAATCATCATTTCTTTCTATCCTATCTTATCCTACCTTCCTCTTGCAATCATCTTGCTCTAATTATATACCCAAATCTCAATCATTATTCTACGTTACATGGCAACAACCTCATCAACAATCACAATTACTCTCTCTTTCAATTTTCTCTCAGTGTCATCATGAAATGGTCTATCTCTTGGAATACATCATCTATCTACATGATGACCCCAAAGTCTATCATGAAGCAAACTATGGCAATCGGCTCTTCATCAAGGTATCCATCAACCACAGCCCAAAGATCTTCATCATCAACTTGCATCCCTTAAATCATTGCAAGCAAACATTGATGTATATCTTTTGCAACAACAAGGACAAGGTCTCATGCTATAGTCATCATTGTAATCTCACTTTTCTTTTAGCCAAAATGATTGGCAGAAAGTCTTTGTACTACAAAAGAAAATCCTATTTTCTTTTGAGAAGGGAGGAAGAATGTTAGAATATATTGTTGACCTTTTCTAGAGAGGGGGAATGTTAGAATATTAGAATGTACTCATATGAGCATGTACTTAGAGAATATTCAGGAAGACAATATCTAGATATTTAGGGGAACTAGATAAGATGGATCTAGAACATGTGGATGATAAGAGAACCTACACCATATCCACACCTTTACTGTGTATATATGTGTACTCTCACCTATTCCAATGTAGAAGTCTGTAAGCAAGTATGCAACACAAGTGTGTGGTTCATTCTCCATCTCATTGTGTCATTGTCTCTCTCTTTCTCTCACCATCACTTTCACTACACTTTTTACCACTTTGCAATTGGTAACTATGGGAAACCAAGTTACCTATAGTTTTGACTAGCTTATCTCTTTCTTATTGCAAGAAGAACAAAGCCATTTCAACCACAATGCTACCATGGCAACTTAACAAGCCTTTTCTACCCACTATCATGGAAAATGTGAAATCCAAGGGAAAAACAAGTATGCTAATCAAAAACTAGCAAATACCTATGCTGGTCATTCATCATCTTCATCATATAATTCCTCTAGGACATCTTCCCATGCTAGTCCATTCTCTTCCAACCCTTCCAAAGGTACATCCGACAAACCAAAGAGATGCAACTATGATTGAAAGATGGGGCACGACATCAAAGAATGTCATAAGCACATTACTTCATCGGAGGAGTCCATTCTTGCTATCACCAACAAGACCACCACCAGCCTCGCTAAGCACAAGGAATATGCTTGACAATGATGCTTCTAATTACATCTTGTCAAGAATTATTCTCGTCCATTTCTCATGTAGATAAGTGCAAGTTGATACTATTTCGAGCACTTCCATAATGTTGCAAGGTGTCCTCTATGTGCCATGCTTTGAGAAGAACCTTCTTTCCATCTCAACCATTGCTACTTTGGGCTTTTGTGTTCTCTTCAATGACCTCTTGTGTGTGGTTTATGATACTCAAATGCCCTCTTCCATTGGATTGACCGGCACTCTCACATTGGAACTTTATTGTCTTGATTCTTATGATTAGCAACATGCTAAAATTTCTATTGATCATGCTCCTTAACTGAGTGATCCTTTTATGATACATGTTCTTCAATGCCACATATTTCAAATTTGCTAATTTTCATTGCCTATATTGTTGTTTTGCTTATTATTGGGGTCAATATTGTCCAAATTACTACATTATATCATCATTTTTAGTAGCAACCTAATATCATTTATGTTGGTATCCTTTGTCCACCTTTGGCTCCCCAATTTGTCACCATTGAGGGGGGTCATACTTGCATCACCTGAAAGAGTATCCAACTGCCCAATCAAGCATCATCATTGACAGCCCTTTAGTGAATCATTAGCAAGCAATGATTGAAGAGTGTCTTCACATACCTCAAAGACACCAAGGATTTAAACCTTTTCTTCAAGATTCTTTCTTCACTTGTACATGGATTCATGGATCGTGATTGGGCTGGTTATTGACAAGACATTTTAACAAATCATTTTATGAAGGTTGCTCCTCCATTAGAGTTTTGATCTATTCAACTATTTCTACATATGATATCTTTTAAAACATGATTTATCATTCGTTGTATTGTGATACATTGCTATATCCACTTGGATGAACTTGTGCAACCATGACCTTATATCTCTTTTTTGTTCTCTTAAGATTTTATCGTCTTTCCTAAATTAGTCCACCCATTTCATAGAGAGGTTTTGTAGGCCATCCAATGGGCTACACATTGATGCCCTTTGATCCATAATCCGAACTCCATAGGTTAAACTTTCATTAAATGAAATCGTTGCCTATAGGGTCTTAAGACATATTGACACTAGGATCAAGGTTTTAGCTAGGATTTCCTATTATGGTTAAGTTGTTCAGGGTTTCATTTTACTATAAAAAGTCTCCTTATGTATCATTAGCATATAAGTATGGCATTGATTATTCATTGTGATCCCCTTGAGCATTGTACCCCTCTCTTATTAATTCATCACTCCTAATTTTGTGATTGATTTTTTGTATACCAATTAATTCATTCGCTATCTTGTATTCTCTATCAATTAATCATACAATTAGTTCACACTTGGATCATCTAACATATCATGAATTTAGAAAAATTCAAATGTTCAAAAGAACACCTTAGATGAAGGGGAGCCTTTAGTATAGTCCACTAAGGTGATTGAATGTACCAACAAGTTCAAGCGAACATATTGCAAGAGAATCATATATTATAAGCAAATAGCATCAATTCATGGCTTTGATAATTGAGTTTGTATTTGTAAGTGTCTTACAAGATACCAAGATGATAAAGATGTTTGCATCAACATTCGAGGCATGAAACAATTACATTTTTTGAAGGACCAATCAAACAAAAGGGAAATAAAACAAAAGACCACATTGATGTAGATGGGTCTATATGTACAAAGAAGGGTAGTAGTGTACATAAGGTTAGTAGTGTAAAAAGTAGAGTAGCATTATAGTTTCTAAACCTAGAAAAAGACAAACATTTATTGTACCCTTTTGTTGGAAATTTCTTACAAAGATAATATTCAATCAAGTTCTCAACAAGGGACAACAATCATTAAAAGTGTGGCTTGCATTCTTCCCTCAACTAGCTCACCTAGAGCTATGACCACTTGCCTTATCTACTCACTAACATTCTAATCATTACACAAAATCTACAATCAATAATGTCACAACCACTTGAAACGCTAAGCTTGACTAACATGTAAAAAAGCATGTCACTACTTGCTTGCCAACACTCATTGAACAAGATATACATGTTACCAACCCCAAAAGCATCCACATCAAATTAAGCCAAACAAAAAAAACACTTTTGCCAAGATCCTCTAATAAAAATATGATTGAGCTACTTCAATTTCCTATCTACACTCACTTCTATATTTTTAAAACACCGTCAAAACCGAGCTAGATTGATTGCTCACATGATGACCATCCATCCTATCATCAATATACACCAAGGCCTCATTAAATCAAATATGAACAAGAAACATGAGCTTACCTTTATAGAATTAAATAAAGCTTAAAATTTGCCAACTCAAAAGAGATATGAAAAGAGAAAATTATTGAGAATACTTAGCACATTGCATT
Organism: Lygodium microphyllum; assembly: GCF_053477565.2. Classification (NCBI taxonomy): domain Eukaryota; kingdom Viridiplantae; phylum Streptophyta; class Polypodiopsida; order Schizaeales; family Lygodiaceae; genus Lygodium; species Lygodium microphyllum. Next base: position 6,284,596 of record NC_141136.1, read on the forward strand.
ACCAAACTATCAACAAAAACAATTGTGCCCAAGATGAGGCATCTATGGTTTTGTGACTCCAAACTAGCAAAAGGAGTCTAATTGGACCCATGATCAAAAGTAGACAATTATAACACATGGTCACCATTTATACACTCCAATAATAAATCATTTTTGCTATCACGACACCTACTCTTTGATTTGCATCATTATTGTTGAATTATTGTAGCTTGCCTCAACATATACAATATTTTCATGTTTTACTTTTGCTTTTGGAGAACTTTCAAAGTATCACAAGGGATGTACCAAGACTCCAACTCACACAACCGTGTACACTCCCACACCACATGAGCCACAACCTCTTGGCAATAGTAGTTCATCTCTCTACTTACATATTTAAGCCATGTAATTCACAAGACACTTTTAGGGTACCCAAAAGAAGGTATCATTGGATCATCAATGATAAGATACAAGCAACTTGTTTCTTTTCTTTGAGTAAGATGACTATTATAGCCAATACTCCTATGAGGCAATACAATGTAGCTACAAGGGCCTACCCAAAGTAAGCATGGCTAGTGGAAATAGCAAAGCATCTATGTATGGTCTTTATGTATCCACCTTAGAATAGTGCAATCAATCACAATGCCCTGTATTCCAATCCATTCTTCCAATTAGGGTCTACTTACCCTGGATCTTCAATTGTCCAATTCAGTTTGCTATGTCATTTTGAAAGTTCCCTACTTTCAAGTAAGAATCTCACAAACTACAATCAAGATTACAACTATAGTTCAAAGTAGCACATTATTGCCATCCTTGTTGAATTCACCATGCCAAGGGGTGGGTGTGTGCATGCATGTGCACATGCACATGCACATGCACACGTGAGTGCGCATGTCTGTGCGTGCATGCTCGCCCCTACATGCACACACGCGTGCTTGCATGAGGGACATGCCTTCATGTGTACACGTGCACAAGCACGCACATAGAGCTGGCCTGGGAGAAGTGCACCATGCACACGTGCATGTGGGTGTGGGTGTGGATGTGGGTGTGCATGCGCATGCATGTGTGGAGCAAACAAGGACACTAACAAAAAATCTGACATGAACTGCAAAGGGATCTCTTTCAACTTAGAAATAAGTCCACATGAGGGAAACTAGACACCCCTCCTGCCAAATGCTGAAGGCCTTCCCTTGGGAAGGCCAAGAATTAAGAACCTTTCAGTTGCAATTCCAATCTGTGACATTGTCCCTTCCGACTATCAAGTATATTACACAGAATCACCCAGAGAAAACACCTAAACTGGCAACCTCCATCTTCCAATCAACATTTAGACAGCACATTATTTGTCAAAATGTCTACCTGTCAGTATGTCAGTGTCGGGCAGGATTCTAAACACCTTGTAAACCAACTAACAATGTGAACTCTAGTCAGTCTATGCTTAAACAAGTGTTCCATGCGTTAGACAGTCTGTATCAACCTAAGCATTGCAGCTTAAATTGATTAACAGTAGTAGAAGCTGAGATAATGTCAATCAGCAACCAAAACAGGTCATTTGCTGGCATCATAGGATCACACAGTTCTTTGCCTTCTTCTTGGACTTCCGTTGTCTTGGAGGTTGCAAGACCACTTTTATGGCAGCATCGAAAACAGCCTTCACATTCTGCAAAACAACCCAGTTAAGGAGAAAAAACAAATAAGATGTCCACAAGCTACCACTAGGTGGCTCTTTGAGATGTGTCATGATTTAGCTCAGCTCAAAGAAAATTCTTAAAGCACGCACTTGCTGTGTCTTGGAGCTGCATTCCACATATGCAGCAGCACCAATTTGTCGCCTCAATTCTTCTCCCTGATCAAGAAAAATTCAGGTCATTGCACCCTCACTTGCTCTCTTGCTCCGCTCTTTTCCTCACTCACTCAGATCCCTCCCTTAAGCCTTGTTTCCTCCCTCCATCATCTTTATATTTGCAGGACAACTGATGGTCAAGATTGGATCAGCTTTGATTGCTACAAAGATTGTTGAATCCCCGGACAAGTACATGTTCAATATCACACAGATTCCAAAGAGACCTGCAAGAGGGCATGTATTAACCCCCAAAGGCCATTGCCCTCAAAAACGGGGAAATAGTTTATGTTTTGAATGGGTTTGGCCACCATTTTGGCATGACAAAGGTACTTCCATCTTCAGCCTCAATGGAAGTTTCATGCTATTGGCACTTTGGTCATAATCACACAAGTTTTGTACAGTCTTATGCCACTGCTACTGACCCTTGGTCATAGTCACAACGAGTTTAGTGCAATCTTATGCTGCTGCTGCTCTTTCTGGTAAGCTTAGGCATACAGGAATCACAATGGATCCAATCAGCAGAGTATGTTATAGAGAAGCTCAATTGCAACCCACTTGGAAATCAAGATTAAAGCATTACAAAAACTTGGTTGAGTGGGAATTTGATGTCATGTGTTAAAGAGAACATGTGAACTACAATCTATGTGGTTCAAACTTTGGATGCTTCCTGCCATACTCATCTGCAGTCTTGATTCATTTATTCCTATAGTTATGTGACACTGTTTCTCTGTGTGATCTCATGACTGCATTTTTGCATGTAACTTTTGAAACCTGTTGAGGCTCAGCTGCAGGGTTTCTCCTTCAAATAAAGAATTCCTCTTTCACAGTGCACTCTGTTCCAAGAAGCCCCTTGTCACTACCTACTTTTCTTAATCAATTTGCATTATTCCAAACTTCAATGGGCCACTTTGAACTCAAACAGTGTCTAAGTTACTAAGCCTTTTCTTGTAGCTGCATCACAAAAGCTTTGGACATTTCTAATGTCTCAAATAAGACTTCTGCATCATTGCTGCTACAGACAACCAAGGCTTTGTCAACTATCCAACAGTGGGGATGTACAATTAGGTAATGTGCTAATGTACTGGTTCATTTAGCAGTTTGGGTCTGCACAGCAATCTACTTCTAGTTCAGCCATGTGGAACCCTATCACAAAAACACTCACAGAACGCATTATTGTAGCATATGACAAACAACGTGCATGTAAAAGGAGTACCCCAGAACAATGTTAGACTAAAATAGAGCATGGAGAGGCCAGAAGTGTTGAGAAGACTTAACGAGATCTCTTGCTAAAAACAAGGTTTTGTCTGAATCTCAAAGACAAAACAAAAACAGCATTGGAAACAACTCCTAGAGTTTGTGGCAAAGGCTAGAACAATGAAGTGAGAGCAGCAAGAAATAAGAGGCTTTGAAAAACACAGATGGCTTGCACAACCATTCGCCATAACCAATACATCACTCTTTGCCTACTAGCCCAGTAAACTATTCATGTTTTATCTCCTCCAACCTATACAGTATTGTAGCTCTTAGCTGTCTCCCTAGCTGTTGCCTTTCCTTTGTGTTACGCATTTGGGACCGCCTTGGTCCCTAAACATGATCCAGGAAGCCGATCCTTCCCATCAAGCCTGTCTCTACACAATGACACATGCCACCAAGAACCACCTGAACCACCAATCATAATTGAATGCACCACTGCATCTTGTTGAGATCTGCATGGAAAAACACTAGGATAAGTGGGCAGTGAAATCCCACTTCATACAGAAATTGTGGATAATGGATTTGATTAACACTCCATCTCAATTTCCACAGTGAATTCCTTGTTCTCTCCCAAAACACTGCTAAGCAAACCATTTTAAGAGCAACTAACAGCCTGCATACCATTAAGAGAGAAACCTTCAACTCAATTCCTACACAAATGTCATAATCAATGCAAGCCATGCCACCAACTACCAAGGAAAATCCTGGTTAGTTGTCTACGGCCATCCTTCAATGCCTCAGGTCTTGTGGCAATCCCACTCCAAGGTTCCCTTGCCATCTGTGAGTACCTTACCTGCCTTCAACACTCACTCTGCACCATGTAATCGGATTGATCTCTCCCAAACTGCAACTCAAGGACCCTAGCAATCAATAATTAGGGTACAACCATAGATTCAAATCCCAATGACTTTGAGTGATCTACAAGGTAATGCCGTCACCTCCCTTTGGTCCATTACTCCTTTGAGCTCTTACTGTTTAGCTCGCTGAAAATCTTCCACACCATAACATGCTCCAATGAGCTTGGCTACTATTGTGCGTTGACATCAGCCACAACAATGAACACACATAATTTATCCAAGAATTTAGGCTCAATATAATCAAGCAAGATACAGCAGAGTCGATTACAATCAACTCAAGTTAGCTTAAATGAGTACTAGAATATCAAGAAGGAAACAGGTCCTCTCTCAACCATAGCTGAATTAAACATCCATTAAAATTTTGACAAACACCTTCCTATAAGCAAAAACTTAACAAGGCTGACCTGAGCTGCTGTTATTGGAACAGCCCCGGGATGATCTGCAAAGAACTGTTTGTCATCACGCAAATCTGCAAACAAGAAGGTAATCACTTTACTTACTTTAAAAAAGCACTCGAAGAAATATTTTTAGAAAGGGAAGCAGAAAGTTGAAAGATATACCTAGCTTTGTTCCAACTAAAATTACTGGAACGTTGGGAGCATAATGCCTGAGTTCAGGAATCCACTGCACAATTACATTGCTAGTATTATGTAGTTGGTTTACGAAATAGAGATACTCTTAGCCTCCAGAAATCGATAGAGCTTGCAAAAAACAAGCAAAATGATTTATGCAACACAGAATTGAGAAACATGAGCTGCTACAGCATGGAGTGCTGTCAGAAATACATTCTGAAGGAGGTTAGACAGGTGCAATGGACATCATACCTTCTTAGTGATGTTCTCGTAGCTTGCTTTGCTAATTAGTGAAAAGGCAAGAAGAAATACGTCAGCTCCCCGATAGCTTAGAGGCCTCAATCTGTTGTAATCTTCTTGTCCTGCGACCAAAATGGTAAAAATCAGCAAGAAAATACAGTGGAAGCACCAAATTTCCTACAGAGTTGATGACTGCACTGTTTTACCTGCAGTATCCCACAATCCGAGGTTGACCGTGCTCCCATCCACAACCACATTGGCACTAAAGTTATCGAACACAGTGGGGACATAATCCTGAGCATGTCACATGCACCATACAGATCAGTAATGAGCAGCTACATCATTTCTCAAAAATTGTGACACATCCTGGAGTTGCAAAAGCTAACTTACCGTGGGAAATGTATTGCTTGTGTAAGAAATGAGCATACATGTCTTTCCGACAGCCCCATCTCCCACAGTCACACATTTGATGAACCTCACAGTGCTCATCACGTTGGCAGGCGCACGAGGAATTTCTTCACACACGACTCTTGTAGATCTGTTTCGACCCCTCCACTTTGACAGTTGAGGCCCTCTGAAGACTCTGAGAATTGCCCAATTTCAGGAGTCTTAGAAAATGCCCAAAACTCCAATTCTGTAGGTGACCCACTCAGAAGCTTGCAGGCGGATTTGGATAGCTTGCCGAGCTGCTTGCAGGGGAGTACAATTCTTTTGAAAACCGAGCTGCTCCGAGCTCGTGTGTGTGTGTGTGTGTGTGTGTGTGTGAGTGAGAAAGGCCTGTGTAATCCAGAATTAGGGTAGATTTAGCCTTTGGCCTCTTCACATTGCTCAGTCTTTGGAGCAATAAAATCCTGTGAAAGAGAGAAGCACACACACACACTCTCTCTCTCTCTCTCTCTCTCAAAACAGGGTGTTTTCATCTCTCTCTCTCTCTCAAATTTCGAAAACCACCCGTGGTATCTCTCTCTCTCTCTCTCTCTCTCTCAAATTTCGAAAACCACCCGTGGTATCTCTCTCCTCTCTCTCAAAACACGATGTAGGTAGCCTAACGTTTTAAACAATGCTTCTATGCATTCTCCAAGAGAGATGTTTATTCCATTAAGTGGCACATTAGCTTATTGCCCTTCTGTGCAAACAAATGGTTGATTGGCACTCTTGCTCAGAGCAATTGAACTCCATCAATTTAACTTTACATTCAGTCTCTATCACCTCCAGAATATGGTCGAGGCACACTGTTGCATTGAGCAATTGAATTGCGGCTAGTTAACTTATGAATCTCTATCACCTCTTTTTGTACTATTTTGGCAATGCTAATATGCGCCCTTGTTACATCTTTAGGGTGACACTCTACAACCAAAATCACATCTTCATAAATTACATCATTAAATAATATTAATGTTGAATATTTACAAACATCCAACTATACGGATAGCCCTTGAATTTTATGGTCCCATTTAAAGGAGCTTATTGATAGGTGTTTGGAATTCAATTGTTTCTCATACATGTTGGGAATCTGGGCAGCTTAGAAAACGCATAGATGCAACCCTATGAAGTGTTCAAAGGCAGGTACCATACCAATGTTCACAAAAGGTTTTGAGAACTAAAACAAAAGCCTGCAACTTAGAATTTGTAGGTTTTTTCTTATTAACTTCTATTACATAAAAATGCACAAAAACTTATCATGTGTTTGTCTTTGCTTTTAGTTGAGGAAATCAAACAAGCAAGCCTTGTCAAGAACTTGCCAATTTAATTTCTATTAAAAACTACTCCAGTTTTTGTTATTAAAGACTATCACATGCTAGCCCTCAATTCTCAAAAAGCCTCCTAGTGCAAGGTTATAATCCCAATGAATACCTAGCAATAGTTGAGCTTTTGGGCCCCAATTTAGCATTCATGGCCATGAACCCTGTTGAGAGGTTGATGAAATCCTAACTTGGCACTCATCACCATGGATCCCATTGAGTGATGTAGGTGATAGAAATGAGGACAATAATCACATTAAGAGCATGAGGAATGACATCCTTTCTTTTGGAAAGCACATGACCATGCAATAACTACTAAAGGAACAAGATTCGCATATGTGGCATCTTTAAATCCCTCATACTTTATCCTAGTACACCACTCTTCCATGTGGTAAGCAAAAAAGGAGCATGATCCAAAGATCTTACATCTCTAAATCGCTCATACATGATTCTACTAAAATACTTCCCATGTGTAGTTACCTCAACTTTTTGTCCTTTTCAAAATTTCAGTAGTCCTTAAGGGAATACACACATGCATTGCAAGTTATGCAAAGCAACCCAACAAAGATTTTAAAAAGTAATGTATTATGATTGCTACTCCTAAAGGCTTGAAATGGCAATGCATTGACATGACCTACACTATTTATTAGAGGGTTAAAAAATAGTAGAGTTTTTGCATAATGTGTTTAGTAGTGCTTATAGATGGGTCACACCCACCTTGGAAATGGCAATGCATTGACATGACCTACACTATTTATAATAGGGTTAAAAAATAGTAGAGTTTTTGCGTAATGTGTTGGGTAGTGCTTATTGATGGGTCACACCCACCTTTCACTCGGAGGTGTTGCACTATGAAGTTTCCCAATTGCAAGTTTTGAACCTTTGACCTCCCATAACTCAAACACTCTACCAACCAATTGGGTTGTTGCTCGTTTGTTCTTTTTCTAATAACAAACATGATGTCTTTCTTTTTAAGTTGCCTCAAATGGGAGGAAGGCTCTCCTCATTGTATACACTTGCCATGTGGGATAAAGAGGCCAATTTAGTGGCATCTAAGGATCCCCATTTACATCTACCATGAGAGAGAAATGTAGGAAAGTTTGCATATGCATTTCTATTACATGCATCATTCCCTGAATCCAAAATTCAAGGAGCTCAAATTCAAGCTAGAAATTGTTGGCTACACCTCATCTTTCTTCTTCAAGTCAATGAAAATCAATAGGTTGCAAGACCTAATTGTGCAAGCAACTGACAATGATGGATGTGCATATACATATGAGAAATATATATCTTCTATGTTTGTAAATATTTGGTAGGCATAGTAGGTGAGAAACCCATGACTAAATATGGATATGCATCGAGGATTAATAAGTTCTTGAAACGTATTCTTAAATTAATATTTACAAAGAAAGCCTTAAATTTGGATCTTCCATTTTCTAGAGAAGATATACAATGTGATTTTTTGTATGAAGAAAGGGTACATTCTTAGAGGTGAAAGCCTACCCATTGAGCTTTCTAATGTTTTTTGGATAGCTATGGAAAGTGGATTTAGTAACTTTCTACATGAAATTAGGAAAGATAGAGATCTTTGTACTTTCATGAATGGTGGAATCATCAAGTTGATTCCAAAAGTTCCAAGAAGAAAACTTGCAAGGACTGAAGGCCTATGCTTTATTGATTACATGTCATAAGATTCTAGATAAGGATTTGACCATATAGAATGAAAAATATTTTGGCTAAAGGTATTCACAAAATGCAATTTAGGTTTGTTCATAAGAGGTACATTTATGAGGCTATTTTGATGTTCATCTTCTCATTAAATCGTGCTTTTTCTTTGGGGAAAACCTTTGTTACATCTTTTCATTACATCATTATTCTGTCTTTTGGACTTGGATAGGGCTAGATCTTCTCATTAGATTGTTCATGGCAAGTTTAGATTGACATCATTATTTTCACATTGAAGAAGATGGGTTTTGGAGATATCTTTTATCATATTATGAAGGCACTTTTTCTAATGCTACATCTAGAGTATGTATTAATGGGTATCTCAACAATTCTTTCAATCTCTATAGATCCATCATGTAAGGATGTCATTTGGCTTCCCTATTGTTTGTGGTCATTGCTAACTCCTTAGGAAAATGAATTAGCTAGTTTGTTCTAAGGCTATTAAAGATCTTCCTTTGCCTAATGGTGATTTCTTTGCTAGGAAAATGTTTACAGAAAAGGATTTTAATGTGATTGAAGAAGATCTTGAAGTATTGCAACTCTAAGAGATATTTGGTTTTTTTATGTATCATGCTCAATTGAGACTCCAAGACTTTCTCTCTTGAAGAATGGTTGCATACTTTCATGAAGCTAATCTAAGGGACATTTGTTTTGGGAATATTATTAGATACTTTGGTTATCCTCTTGTTGTCCTATTGGGATTGGCATCTCAATGAAAAAAAGGTCGAAAGGGTTCTTTCAAAGGCTCTCTTCCAAATAGAGTAATAGAAGAGTATTTCCTTAACCTTTTCTAGCAAATTGGTGGTTTTCAAGCATATTCTACAAGCTTTTACTATTTTTATGGTAATGATATTTTCATTTTATAAAACTAACCTTACAATGAGGTTGAGAAAGTTTTTCGATGCTTCCTTTGGCATCAAGATGACTATCAAGCTTGGCACTCTACTTTTGGAGCTCAAATTAGTATTGGTAGAGGTCATTGAGGTCTCGATTTAAGATCCCTATTTGAGAGGGCTATCGAGTTTAGCTTTAAATGGCTTTAAAGAATGAGCTCTCCTTAACCTTGGACTATTTTACTTTGCCATTGGATTTTCAATGCTCCTATCAAGAGTGAGGTTTCGCTTGGCCTACAAATGGTTTTAAATATTACTCTTCTGTTATGCAAGTCTTAAAATAATAGTTTGTGATACTACTCAACTCCTAGTGGATGCTTGGAGGAGGTTCTTGCCTATTGCTGATTAGAATACTAATGGACGTGGGGGTTCCTCTTTAAATCTATCTATTTGGTTGTATTCTTTGAGGATGGAAGTGTCTTTTTTTTTCCTAGTCCCAAAATGGCATTTAAATAGCAAACTAAAGGTCTATAAAGTTACAATGGTTTGGGGGATATGAATAGTTTGGACTAGTCAAGTCCTTTGAGCTTAGAGATAGATTTCCTTTGTCATCTAAAGAGGAGGAATAGCATTCTTCCCCAAGATTTCAACTCAAGTTTAGTTGGCAATGTGTGGCTCTTGAAAGTATATCTATTTTGAAGCTTAAGTGTATTCCACCCTTGTCAAATAAGGACCGGTCTTTAAAAGCACATGCCTTTTGGAATGAGTTCGGTGGAGTGCTCTCTCTTATGAAATGTAAAACTTTGATGGTGGCGATTTGGACTACTACTCCTTTCACTAAGATTTACTTTTGATTCTTTGGAGGGTTATTATGCTCAAAGTCCCTACAAGGGACACAATTTCCAAATGAAAGTACGTTCATACTACTCATCATCTAGTTTGTAAAGGTTTTGAAGAAGATGTTTCATCCTTTTGGTCTTACAAGTATATCAAGAAGTGTTAGAGGAAAATTCAAGGTTGTAGAAGCTAGCTCCAAGACTATGTTTTCTGAGTATCTCTAGCACTTTTTGAGATTTGGCATATTATTAAGGGCATTGCCATCCAAAGAAGTTTGGAATGTAGAAATCGCGTCTTGTTCAATGTATGGCATTTAGTAGATCATGCTGATTATTTTGATAAGTTTTTTTGGTGGGTTGTTGAGTTACTCAATGCCAAACCTAAGGAAGAAGGCTATAACTTGGTCATCTTTAAGCTTAAGAGCTCTATTAGAGCATGACATCTTTTTGTAAGGATGCAGGTAATTGATCATATATATTTCTCAGTTTGCATACAAAATTGTTGACACAAAGGTACCTAAGGTACTCAAACTGGATATTTTGAGAAAAAAACTATCCTAACTTATTTTGTGTGTGCCTCATGGATCATCCCATATTGAAGGTAGCCTTAAAAGATAGTTGTAATGGATATCACTTTAATAGATATCTGCATTATCACTTGTTTTGCATAAAAAGTGCAAAAAAGAGAATGATTCCCTAGTAGGCAAAAGCAAAGACTCAAACCTTCTAGTTCTAGAAGCATTCCTTTTCATATCCTTTGCAAAAGAAATGAAATTGCCTCAATATTTTGATCCTAAGAGACAATTGGATCATCACAATCCTAGAAGTTTCTCCAAATGTGCTGAAGTTGATCCCAAAAGAAGCCATCCTTTTAAAAGTTTAGTTTCAAGGAGGTGAAACATGGTTCCTTCCTAGGATTAGCTCAAAGATTCGCAATAGAGGACAATATAGGAAAATGATCAAAGTCTCTCTTTGTACATATTAAAGAAGAAGCAAGATGGATTAGCCATGTCGATTGAGAAGTAGAAGTGGTCCAATCTAATTGCTAATTGAGAAGAATCTAAATGCTTATTGTGTGATGAGAATTATTTAAGGTCATTGGTGAAACCTAGTGATGTATCATCAACAAGTTCCTCCTAAACATTTTCCATGCTCAAGGTTCACCATGGCATCTCATCTCACAATCATGTGAGCACTCAAAAGGTACTATCCACCATATTCCAATCACCAAAATAATGGGACCAAAGGACCAAAATCTTGCATGCCTAATTCTTTCAATAAAGGATTCCTCGTATGTGAAAGAACTAGGCACATACATAGATGAGAACCACAATTGTCTCGGTCCCCAAACAACAAACTTGGACAATTCAAAATGATCCTGATTGCTAAGAGAAACCAAAGAGTGATTTGAATTTTTTTTGAAAAAAATAGCAATACCTCTAGAGCCACAATCTAGTGCATCATTGAACACCTCAAAATCCCTTAAAGAGTGATGAGGAAATACAAAGTACACTTGTCCTCTTGGATGGCAATCATGTTAGATATAAGATTCCTAATCGACAACCAACACAAAGTGGATTTCTTGACATTTTCACCAACTACTATTCCAACTATGGCACATAAATTTTTTCATGACAATAAGATTCAACCTTAGATTTTGGAGTGTTAATAGGAAATGTGGAAGGTGAAGTCAAAGAAAGTCAAAGAATTCGGAGTGTTAATAGAAAATGTGGAAGGTGAAGTCAAAGAATTCAAAGTGTTAATAGAAAATGTGGAAGGTGAAGTCAGAGCAAAGTCAAAGTCAAAGTGTCAATTTTTTTCTTTGGAGGGCTTATCATTTGGAACTTCATTGTATTATTTTTGGGCACTTCTATTATTGCATAGATACATTATTATATTATGGTTGTATTATTTTGTGTCGTGCTCTATGAGCTAGACATTAGGACCTCTGGACACATCCTTGTTCTTTCAAGGATTTCAACCTACAAAATGCACAACTATCTCTCACCTAGCGTACTCACATGCTAGATGGATCTTAGGACTAGATATGATTAGAGAACACACTTGTTAATACTCATCATGTTATAGTTATTGCATTATCAAGCTATGTCCTTGATCCATGCAGGCATTCCTTCACTCTCGACCTTGCTTCTGTTTTGTTACCCATGAATGAGAGGCGATGCTAATGTGAGATTTAGGAGACAAAGAGAACCTCAAAACCATGTTCCTCATTTCATCACACTCTCAACTCACTCGCTCTTGCTTATATTCACTACTTGTTAAGAAGATAGGATGGAGAAGAAGGGGAAAGGATGTAAGGAGCTTTTCATTGCCATCTCCCTCGCTCCACACACGCACTCTCACACTTCCTCTCCTTCACTCTCACTCAAGACAATAGAGTAGCAAGAACATCAGAAGGAAGAGTTTGCACACACATGAAAAGCTTGTTCCATTATTTTTCATCTCTTTTATACATGAGTTCTAGGGTTAGGGTTTCCCCATCCCCCTTGGGCATCTAACCCCCTTTTGTGACTACATGACTAGACTTATCTACTATTGCATGCACCTAGACCTTAGTCTTAATCCAAAAATTGACTAATGCACATTGTAATCACATGTTGTTGCTTAATTAGATACAAGTTTCACGAGATAGAGCCTGACTCTCAATGAAACATCCAACTAAATTTTACAACAATATTTTTTTCTCAAAAAATATGGGCATTTTCTCTTGTAGTTCATTATGTCCCCTCCTAAATGAGTGCCAATCCCATGGCACTCAAGCCAAGGGTGACTATTCGTGGTAGGCAAGAAGTGTTGGGAGGATAAGTGAGGAGTCCTAACGAGGAGGAATGGTAGTTGATGCTAAAGAGTTGGGTAGAGATGCTTTAAGTGGTGATGTTGAAAGATTTCATACTTTGATAGGCTTCCTCGAAGAGAGGTGGAGTGACGACTGGCTAACAATCGATGGATCATGGTTTTTGCAGGTCATCGATGTTGATGGGTCTATAGGAGGTCTAGTGTACTTGCTATGTCACTTGTTCTCTCCCTAAGGGGTTGTCCCACATTTGAGAACCCACAAGGTATGAAGTTAAAGTGTTGTGCTAATCTTAGGGTGATAAGTCATTTGAGGAAGCTTTGGATGTCCTACCCTTGATGTAGCCTAAGATTGTGATGTGGGGGGGTGGGCTACGGGATTACCCTAGGTGCAGTGAAACTTTTTTTTATTTCAAAAAATAAATATACCTTGATGGATTCATGCAATTACAATGAGAACTTTGGGTAGAAAGGGTATGTGCACATGGTGAACCTAGTATTCACTATGCCTTTCAGCAAATTGTACACAAAATGTGGGCAACAATGTAGCTTTGAGGTGAAGCCAAACCATCACAAGTAAATCAATGCCTACATTTATGTTGAACAATATTGTTGGAAGCCCATCTTTGCATGGTGTTATGGATTGTTGTAGTAGTTTGACGAGGGGGTAGTTGCATGTAGTGACAAAGGAGGGACTAGGGTAGTTGGTAGATTCTCTTAGAAAGTGAGCAAAAGATGGTAGTGTAGGTGGCTCCTATGTTTGGAATCTTTGAAAATTCATATCTAGAATGTTCACTCTCTTGATACTCCCTACCATGTCACAATGGTAAGGGAAATAGAGTGGGTTTGCCCTTTTTTCTTCACATGAACAACAAAAGTCTTTTTCCTCTTGTTATTTTTCAAGATGGGGTATTACCATTCTGGTAGACTCGGTCATGATTTTCTTGGCTTCAATAGTTTGAGCTACCTACCTCTGCTTCGTTGTGCTCTACAAGTTCTTCAATAGATTGAGATCCAAAAAATCCAACCATTTCACTATAGGTATCAATAGTCATACTATGCAATAAGGGGAGTAGCCTTCTAAACCTGCTTTCTTTGTTCACCTTGAAGTTAGGAATTACCAAGGTGCTTGACTCTTGCCTCTCCTGGTACCTTTGCATAGTTTCCTTTGGATTTTATTATTCTTCCTATGGTTGGAGCTCGATGAAGATAGGATAGTCTAACACCTTCTACAACTATGCTCTTAAGGTTTGTATCATAGTGTTGCATGCCTCCTTCTCTTCTAGGTCTTCTTCTTCTTCTTTTGTTGAGCACTCTTTTGATTCACCTATGTCAAACTCTAGTAGCTTTGGCATATCAATGGGGATTATTATGACTTTGGGTAGCTCTATGGCAATGGAAGATATCAAGTGGGGTGTTTCAAGTTATAGAAGACTTGTTCATGATCTTCATATCCTTTCTTTCTCAAGTGGTAGATCAAGTCTTATTTGGTTTGCTCTTCATTCATTAGATTGAGGTCTCTAATTTACTCTATGCCTTCCAAGGTGCTAGAGATTAGGCCTTAAGCTCTTTAGCATCTTTTGTTTACAAAGTATGAGCCAATAGTGCTACTTCCCTACATAAGTCATGCTACTTAGCCATGACAATTTTGTAGGCTTCCAATTACACCTTGTTGAGATGTTGAGCTCTACATGAGTTGGGATCCACTATGCATCTTGGTGATGTGGTAGGATACTATTCACTAGCATGTTAAGTGACTGACATGAGGATATGCTAATAATTCTATAGTTGGAGTATACCCACGTAGTCCATCCTTAGTTATGACACATTTATTGTGCCACCTCTTCTTTCTTAGCGGGTTCACACTTAAAGACCACACGTATATACGTTGTGGTACTTTTATATTAGTCTCTTATCATGTTATAGACTTAATTCTTTTTGTGTGGAAGAAGAAGGAGAAGAATAAGAAGATTTCAACCCTAACTCTCTATGTGCTCAAGTCTCCATTGCTTTTGTGTGTGTGCTCTTGGTTTCTTCATCTCTCTCCTCTTTTCTACTTTTATGATATCAGAGTTGTTCCACGCCTACATGGAGCACAATTGAAGACTGAGTCGAAGGCGTTGGAGCATGAAAGCAAGCAGCAAGAAATGGGTAAGAAGCTCTTCCACCTTGCACAATTTGCCTTGGATTATAGCCGCAGGAGGCTCCTAAGGCTACAATCTCTGATTGCAGTGAAACTTGGAAGAATAGTTTATATACTACAGATATGCCATTTAGGGCTAATCCACTATGATTTTTGGCATATGAGATCATTTTGGCCTCTATTCTGGACCTGCACGTGGTCCTGACAACAGTTTTTGGATATACTTCTATTTTGATTGTGTCGGCCATTTATAGGTGCAAATATTATAGATTTTGAATTTGTAATGTTTCAAGTGTTTGTTAGGTTGCCGACACAAAAGGCGTCTACATACAAATTGCAAATTGCGGTTATTATTGTGCGGGTAGTGAAAAAGGCTGTGTGTTTAGTTGTAGTGCACTTAGTATCAGCTTGCTTGTAGATTGAAATTTTTTGCAAGTTTTTAATTTTGTTAAAAATAATTATCCCGCATGGAAGTTTTAGATGAAAAATTTCTTGAAGGACAAAGGTGTTTGGAATTACATCGAAGGAGAATGGTAGTAGTACCTGAAGTTCCTGTGTGAAATGCGATTATAGAATAGGTAAAGGCTAAGAAAGATTAAAAGTAGACATAGAGTAAACACATATATTGGTCATTTGTCAATATCACAGATAGCATAATGGACTATTTGTAGGAACCTAATACTCTTGCTATTGCATTAAAGAATATGGCAAAGCTATTCGAAGTAAACATAAAGGCTAGAAAGTGGCAACTCAAGTCAAAGATGAACTAAGTGAAAAGAGGGAGCTTGTCCATTAATGATTATGCATTGATGATTAAGAGTACTATGGAAGCTCTTGGATCTATTAGTGTGGTAGTTGATGTGTTGTGCATGCATGCTTAGATGGACTTGGAGATGAATACAAGAGCTTCAAGTCATCCATGAATACAAGGGATGATATCCCTAATTTTGTAGACTTGATTACTATGCTAATACTTGAGAAGAAGAACCTTGACTTGGATTCCTCTTCTTCTCAAAGCAAGAACAAGTCTAAACAAGTGTTTTACTCTACTAGCAAAGGTGGAGGTCATGGAGGCAAAGGCTAAGGTGGTAGTCGTGGTCAAGGTTATGATGCATGACAAAATAGAGGAGGACAATCTCGAGAGAGGGGGAGTCAAAGAGGGCAAGTTGTAGATTCTAATAGGCAACAGAATTCTAGTAAAAGTAGGCAGTGCTAGCATTATGGTTAAAAAGACCACATTTTTAAAAATTGCTTCGAAAAGAAGGCTGAAATAAAAAATATGAAATAGTAGCAAGGCAATTATGCATCCAGCAAGTAGGAACAATGATAACAAAAGTGAATAGATGTTTGTTATGTAGCACTTTATGAATACTATAACTACTAATGGTTCATCAAAGAATGATGTATGGTATGTAAACTCATGTGTCTCTAACCATATGACTTCTCATGGAGAGTGATTTAGAGAGATGTGTAGTCTAGAGTCTCCAAGCTATGTGGAGAGAAGGGATGATACATCTCACCCCATTACTCATGTTGGAAATGTTCCTTTGAGTATATAGGATGGTTAAAGTAAGTACTTTGATTGATGTGTTGCATGTACCAAATATTACAAAAATTTTACTTTGTCTTGGTTAGATGGTAGAACGAGGATTACAGGTTCGATTCACATAAGATGGTTATTATGTAGAAGATCTCAAGAATGATTACAGATTGATTACAAAAGGAAAACATACTAGCAGATTGTTTACTCTTGATGTAAGTCTGCTTGAAATGGATGCTTCCATATTTGCACAAGGTGCAAGTGTTATGGCTGATATTGAAATTTGGCATAAGAGAATTGGTCATGTGAATGTGTAGCAACTAAAAGACATGCAACCAAAATAGAGTGTGAAGGGCTTGCCTAAGTTAATAGTTGATGGGATGCACAAAGTATGTGAAGCATGTCAATTCTGAAAGCAAGCAAGGCATGTGTTTTCACATGAAAAGCATGTATGCAAGAAGCCACTTGAATTGATACATTCTAATGTGTGGGGGTCCTACAAAGACTACAACTTTGAGTGGCAGCAAGTATTATGTTTCCTTCATTGATGATTATATGTGTAAAGTATGGGTTTACTTTATGCGCGAGAAAAGTAAGGTATCCACTCACTTTAAAAGATTTAAGGCTTTGGTTGAGAAGGAGACAGGGATCCAAATTAAGTGCCTAAGGTCGGATGGAGGAGGAGAATATCTCTCCAATGAGTTTTTAGATTTTTTGCCAAAAAATAGTATATAGAGATAGTGTACATGTAGATGTACTCAAGAATCAACAATAAAATGGAGTTGTTGAGCAAAAACGGAGGCATATTGCAGAGGTGGCTCTTGCATTGATGTTAAAAAGGCCGTAAATTGGATCCCAAAGCAGAAAAATGTGTATTTGTTGGATATTCTCTTGAGCAAAAGGGATATAGATGTTATAACCTTGTTGCACGTGAGTTGAGAGTTAGCAAGGATGTTGTTTTTGATGAAATGAGTAGCTAGTACAATAATGTGCAAAATGCAATTGGGATTGATGAGCATGAGAGTGTGGCTATGCAAAAAATAGGTCAGCAATCACAGACATTGAGTGGACTGCAAATGTCTCCTAGTCATGGTTTTGAAGGATAGAGTTTGAAGTGATAGATTGAGGTCACAAGTTACTCCACCAAGTACATCACAAATGTTAAGAAAGCCTAAGGAAAAATTTGGGGAGTCATCTATTATGACAAATGTATCATCAGGTTTCTCTCATGTTGATACTGATTCAAATGGCTATGAGCAGAGCTTAGATGAAGAATTTGGGATTCCATCAATTAAAACACTTGGTGTGCAGAAGGCACGAGAGGATGCTAAAGCACCTGATAGTGATCTAGGTCCAGATAGGTCAAGTAGAGTCAGAAAGCCAATGTACCGATTGACATATGATAGCTATGTAGCTCATCATTATGCATACATGGCTAAGGTTGTGTAGGATGTGGAACTTGCTTGTTTTGAGGATGCAGTGATTAATGAGTATTGGGATCGTGCTATGGATGAAGAAATGGTTGCACTTAAGGATAATGACACATGGGAGTTGGTACCTTTATCTAAAGGCAAGAAAGCTATTGGCTACAAATGGGTTTACAAGGTTAAGATGGATCTATTGAGTGCTATAAGGCATGGCCAGTTGCCAAAGGTTATGCGCAAACTCATGGTATTGATCAAGAGGAGAATTTGGCTCTAGTAGATAAAATGGCCACTGTAAGGGTCGTCATAGTAGTGGCTGTATCAAAGGGTTGGATCATGCACCAAATGTATGTAAAGAATGCCTTCTCGCATGGAGAGTCACAAGAGGAAATTTATGTGGAGTAGCCACCTAGCTACATAGATGAGAGCCATCTAAATTATGTATGTAGGATTCATAAGGCCTTGTAAGGGCTGAAGCATGCACCCTAGGCATGGCATGACAAGATTGCAAAATACATTGTTAACATTGGATATCGCATAGCATGGGATGATCACTCACTCTATATATGTGAGAGTAATGCAGGTATTGTAGTCATTACTATATATGTGGATGATTTGATCATTATGGGTGATAGTGAGACATAGATTGAAAATGTAAAGTCTCCTCAAGATTGAAATTGAGATGAAGGATTCGGGAGAGCTACACTATTTTCTTGGTATAGAGATAATCTAGACTCTAGAAGGTGTATGGTTGTCATAGAGACAAAATGCATTGGATATGTTGAAGAAGTATGGTATGGCTGATTCAAGCCTATTTCTATACCTTTGGATGTTAATGCTAAGCTTAGTGCACATGAGGATGACTTGATTAAGAGGTCACTATGTATTAGAAGATTGTGGGTAGCCTTATCTATTTGACAATCACTAGGGGATGTAGTGCGGCACACATTGCGCTATGTCAAGTCCACATTGGACTATGCCTTATTCTATGGTGCAATTGTATCATTGGACTTGCATAGTTACACAGATGTAGATTAGACTAGTAGTATTTTAGACAGAAGATGTACCAATGGTTGTATGTTTTCCTTTGGTAGTGCTACTGTTACTTGGAGTGGCAAGAAACAACTGACTATTGCCTTGTCTAGTACAGAGGCAGAGTATAGAGGTGCTATGATTATAGCATGTGAGGTAACTTGGTTACGCAAGCTACTTGGTGATTTGGGGATGCAAGTGGATAGAAGGTTATCATTTACTATAATAACCTTAGCATTCAATTGGCCAAGAACCCAATGTATCATGCATGGACCAAACACATAGAGATCCATTGCCATTTCATTTGGAAGTGGCATCTGGCAAGTGATATTGACTCGGTTTATGTTATCATAGAGAATCAAGTTGTTGACATTTTCACCAAGGCCTGGGAGAGCTGAGAAGCTTCAACACTTCATGATTACGCTTGGAGTTCATGAGCTCATACTCAACTCGAGAGGGGGTGTTGAGATGTCGAGCTCCACATGATCTAGCATCCACTACACATCTTGGTGATGTGGCAGGATATTATTCACTGGCATGTTAGGTGACCGACATGAGGATATGCTAGTGATTCTATAGCTAGACTACACCCACATAGTCCATCCTTGGTTATGGCACATTCATTGTGCCACCTCTTCTTTCCTTAGCAAGTTCACACTTAGTGACCGCATGTACATATGTTGTGGTACTTTCATATTAATATTTTATAATGTTGCAAACTTGGTTCTTTTTATGTGGGAGAAGAAGAAGAAGAAAGAAGAAGAAGAAGATTTCAACACTATCTCTTTGTGTGCTCAAGTTTCCATTGCTTTTGTGTGTGTGCTCTTGGTTTCTTCATCTCTCTCCCCTCTTGTTTATTTTCACACCTTAACCTAACTTTCACTGTATAATGTTGCACCTAGGTCATTGGATAACTTCATCAAGGCTATTTCACAAAATCTCTATGTTTCACCTTCCACCAAGCTAATATCCCTTGTCAAGCTACTAGCGATTATTTCTTACAATCTTGTATATGTGGCTTTCCATTGGCCCTTTTTAGATATGCTCAATGCCCCACCCTCGTAAGGTGCCACCAATGATCTGTGGTGCTCTAAGTTGTTAAGGCCCCCATTATGAGGAGAAGCCATGTGTGAGCATAGACATTGGGTGGGTCCTATTGACTTATATGCCAGATGAGGTTTATGTGACTAGATGGCAAAAAAGGTAACCTTTGTGGATCTAGCATTTGGGTTAGATAGAGTAGTTATGCTGGTAGCAACTCAAGGCATAATGCATCAAGTTGTGAGGTATGGGAGTTATTAAGGTCCCTATTTTTGGGTCCGAGGGTAGCATCCCCGGCCGATGATAAAGGGAGGATTCCCTGGTTGACTAGGGAAGATTCATAATATGGTTAGACATGTTGACTAGAATACCTTCCTGGGCTATAAAAACAAGACCCCTCTAAAGACGTCATCGATCTATCTTTCACCCAGTCAAAGTTCTTCTAGCTACCCTTAAGGTCTTCACCTATCATCTATCTGGATCACTATCTAAGCTTCACAGTGGAAGCGCATTGGTAGACAGAGCCATCTTTGTATCAATTCATTGGAAATTAAAGCAGTCTTTATTCTTCTCATATTTGCTATATATTCTTTTCTCCTTGCTCACATTCTTCTGTTGTACCATCCAACTTCTTCCCTTTACTTCTTCTTCCACTTAAATGGCTCATCATCAGTGGGATTGTAATTTTTAGTTTCTTCTCTCTATCTCTTCTCTTTCTCTTTGTGTTGCATTCTCCAGTGTGATCCTTTGGTGACTGAGTATGGGGCATGTATGTGGATGGCATAGTTTCTTGTAGAGGGATTGCTATGACACGAGCCAGTGCACTATCATAGTTGACGATATTGTTTTGTGTCTATGTGATTTAGCTTTTGTGTTGGATCCTTTAGAATAACTTTATATGTCATTGCCAAAGATTCTATTACACATTCCAACCAAAGGTATTTAGGTCCTAATTGACTGTGTTGGTTGTTACAATTTCCTCTAGTAGCCATTTTAGGACTTTGGCTAAGATAGTGATGGCCTTGTTGTAGGTGAGAAGGTGATGGAATACCTATGTTGTGACCTTGAGTTCTTCATTAGTGATAGATAGCCTTCAACAAGACTCCTTCATTACTTATAATTGAATAATCCCATTTGAGACTTAGAGTGCATTCTATTGTACTTTCATGTTCTAGTCTTTATCCCTAGTGTTTCTTCCACTAGCTTTAGGTTGAGTTCAAAGTTTGCTAACCTCTCTACAAATTATTCACTATATTTTAGGGCATAGGAAAATTAGCTGGATTTGGTATTTGGGTGGTACTTCTTAATGAGAGTTGAGGAGGTCATGAAATGAATATTCATTGCTATGGCTTGAATGTATTAGCCAAGCCACAAGTGGCTATAAGCTCTCTAGTGGTCTTGTTTACCAAGCCTTCAAGGCTGGTTAGGAGCCAAATCTAGAGAGGTCTCACTCCCCACATGCTTACCTACAAGTCAAAATCCACCCTCTCTATTGTGTGGTGAACACTAGCTTGTCCTCATTGAGATGGTCTTTAATTAGTGTTGAGTGAGTTATGGGTAACATGGGAGGGACTTGTTATGTTGCTAGTTGCAAAAAAATAAATACCCATTAGAATTATCCATCGAGAAGGAATAAAATATAGTTCACTTACCAATTCTTTATTGTTTAACATTTTACCACAAAGAAGTTATTGTGGGTGGGTCAAGGTCTTCTTGATGGTTAGTTTCCCTTAGAAGGATGGGGGTCTTCTCAATGGTCAATTTCCCTTGAAAGGAGGAGAGTCTTCTCGATGGTCAATTTTTCTTGGAAGGACAAGGTGGTACATAGAAGATTTGGAGAATAGCTATAAGCTCCCCTCCTCTTGTAAAAACAAATGCAAGCTTTCAAGCAAGCTTGGGGATTCAGTTACAATGTGTGCACGATTTTTAAGATGTTGGGTTAATTAAGAATGAATTGTATTTGTATTTACTAAAAGAGTGGTTTTATTTATGTCAATAGGGGTTTCAGGTGTCATACGTGGCCTATAATGATTATATCAGTGTTTGGGGTCTTTCCATCAAGAGTGGACAATGGTTTGAGTAGATTTGATTTGAGATTGGGACTTGGGCCTCCATTGGGCTTGAGGAATTGAGGTGTTGGTACTCACAAGTTGTTGATTTTGAGCTTGAGTAGTTAGAAATTGGGAGAGAAGAGCTGTGTCAATTGTGTGAATAGTTTAGTAGGGTGGCAGGGTAGGAGTAATGGCTACCATGGGTTGTAGAGTTAGATCCTTGAGACTGAATGCCTAGATAAACCCTCGATGAACTTCAAGTGCAATGTAAGAGACAGGGAATATGTGAATAAAATAATGGTGGAAAATACTTACTACACTAGTGGGTATATAAGATGTAAGGGACTTGACATTTTTTTCTTGTTAGATTATAATAACAAGTCTCCTTCATCTTCTCTCTCTCTCTCTAACTTTCATGGCTTCCCTCCTTCCTTTCCAATCTTTCTCTCTCTTCTTCTAGTATTTCTCTCTCCTCATCACTCTCTTTCTCTCTCTTCTACTTCTCTCTCTTTTGCAATCTTCTCTCTCCTCTTTCTCTCTCCCCAATCCTCTCCTTAACAATTGGTATCAAAGCCATAGGTTCTTGATCCAGATGGCCAACATTCCATTGAATTATTCTTTTTTAGTCACACAGATCTAAGAGCCATAAGTACACAGGTACAAACATGACATGGAGCAGCAATGGAGTTACCAAGGATCTCTGGACCACAAGGACTGCAGGTCAGGAGCATTAATGGTGGCATGGACCAAGTTTAGAGGCTAGAAGACCAAACTTAGCAGCTCTGTGTGGGTCATTTTTGGTCAATTTTGAAGGTATTTTTCTAAAAAATAGTGGTAAAGGGAGTAGAAGAGGGTATAGTTTTGGTTACTTTTCAGGAAGAGTCTTCTCTCTCTTCATTATCAAGCTCCTATCAAGCTTCCATGGAGGAAAACCACCCTAGATCTTTTCTCTCCCACCTCCATTGATCAAATGGCTTCTACCAGAGCTTCCCAAGGACCTTGAGGGTCTGCCACAAGGCTTGTGATCTAAAAAGCAAACTGTTGGGTAGAGATCTGTAGTCGCCCTGTTGAAGATGTGCATTGCATAGAGAACTGCCGCTACATAGAGAACTTCTACCACAAACACACGAACTATGAAGCATATGGTAAACTGGAAGCTTGGTTATTTGCCTCTGCGAACTTGGGAGTGAGCAAGAAAATGCCTCAAGAAGCCCTAGGTGATATTAATTTTTGGACTCCAATAACACTAAAAAAAGGACCCTTCAGAAAGCTGTAAGAGAAGGTGATAAGGTGCTTGGGGAAGCTATTCTAAGGAAGAGGGAAAGGGAGGCCTAAAAAGCAATTCCGTGCAAGGAATAAGAAGCTCGAATGATTACTTCCTCAAGATCTCTAAGATACCAATGAACATCTAACTTATAATGCCTAAGATTCAGAATGGGATACATAACCAACTAGCTAGGGCCATGGTACATGACTTCA